>NW_009223129.1:873-1233 GCF_000690835.1 Fulmarus glacialis | reverse complement strand
TTCCCTCAACAGCTCCAGGCCATGCCTGCGGCCAGTGGGGTGATCTACCAGCCCTCTGGGCCCACCAGCTTCCCTGGCACCTTCAGCCCAGCCGGCTCTGTGGAGGGCTCTCCCATGCACAGCGTATACATGAACCAGGCAGCACAAGGGGGCACGGGGCCATACACCGCAATGCCCGTCACAGGGACAGGTACGTCAGCGAGCTGATCCCACGTGGGTGGAGGCTGAGCGCAAGGTGGTTGCTTCAATCTCTGCCCTCTCTGCCCCAGATCCCAGCATGGTGAATGCCTACATGTACCAGCCGGGGGCAGGCAGTGGGCAGGCGGCTGAGCAGGGGCAGGAACTGCCCCCCCATACCCC
>NW_009223129.1:576-801 GCF_000690835.1 Fulmarus glacialis | reverse complement strand
CTTGCAGCCAGCTGGGGCCTTCTGCGGGGCTGGTGCAATTCATCCCGTCTCAGTGATGGGAGCTCTGAGCAGGAGGGAGAAGTGGCTGGTTGGTCCCAGATCTCTGGATCTGCTGCTGCTTTTACTGTGGGAGTGGGTTGGGGTCAGAGCCAGTTCTAGGCTCCCCATGATGTAGAGGGAAGAAGACACCCTGGTTCCAGTGAAGCAGGGAGAGCGGTGCTGGTC
>NW_009223129.1:0-324 GCF_000690835.1 Fulmarus glacialis | reverse complement strand
CAGAGCGCAGCCTCGCAGTCACAGAGCATCCCGGCCATCTCTCAGGCCCCCCAGTCAAGCGCCATGGGGTACATGGGCAGCCAGTCAGTCTCCATGGGGTACCAGCCCTACGGCATGCAGGTGAGCACTTCCCTCCCCACAGGCCCCTTGGGCATCAGGCCCCTTGGGCACGGCGGGGGATGAGGTCGGGTGGTCTCCAGCCCATGGAGCCTTCCTGGGCTTGTGTTGCCGGGGGCAGGGAAGGGGGAGGCCTGGCAGAGGCTGTGGCCCTTCACCTCTGCCCTGCGGGCGCTACATGTCCCCCAGTCCCTCTGACAGCCGCCC
>NW_009223128.1:624-992 GCF_000690835.1 Fulmarus glacialis | reverse complement strand
CGGTCCGCCCGCGAACGCGCTCCGGCGGAAACGCGGCCCGCGCGTTCCGCACTCAAACGTTCCCCCCACGCCCCGCACCCGTTTTATGGGGATTTGGCCCCAAGCCGCCCACTGGGGGCGGGGCTTCTCGCGTCGCGGGGCCGCCGTCCCCCGCTGGCGTCGCAGCATGCCTCTGATGTCACTGCATCCCCCTGCGGCGTCACCACAGTGTTCTCTGATGTCACAGCGGGTGTCCATGACATCACGGAGCTGCAGCCTTGCCCGGGGGTGCCGGGGCCCGTGGGCCCTATCAGCGGGATCTCGGCACGGCTGAGGGATGGCCTGGGCCCCCGTGCGGAGTCTGGCCCTCCTGGGGGGGGGTGGGTGTG
>NW_009223128.1:0-336 GCF_000690835.1 Fulmarus glacialis | reverse complement strand
ATGGACACACAGACATCCCGGGGACACACAGACGTCCCAGGGACACATGGACATCCAGGGGACACACAGACACACCATGGACACACAGACATCCCAGGGACACACAGGCATCCAGGGGACACACAGACATCCCATGGACACAGAGACACTCCCATGGACACACAGACATCCAGGGGACACACAGACATTCCTGGGACACATAGACATCCCCATGGACACACGGACATCCAGGGGACACACAGACATCCTGGGGACACATGGAGGTCGCCGTAGTGGCACATGGCGGCTGAGCCGGAGCCCCCCGGCAGCGGCAGCACTGCGCTCCCCTCCTGCCCC
>NW_009223127.1:2080-2287 GCF_000690835.1 Fulmarus glacialis | reverse complement strand
CCAACAACCCAGCAGCTGCAGGGGGGGGACTGGACCCTGCAGGGCATCCAGCAACGGGGCTTCAGCACCCCCTTTGCACCCCAGCAGGTTAAGAGGGGGGAGCCCTGGGAGCAGGATTTGGGGTGACCCATCCTCCGCCTGGGCACGGCATTTTGGAAAGCGAATGCAAATACACCGGGACTGTTATGATAATGGGAGGGAGGGAAG
>NW_009223127.1:1389-1633 GCF_000690835.1 Fulmarus glacialis | reverse complement strand
GGCCACCAGCCACGGGGCGAGACACGCATGCACGGAGAAACCTGCCCACCACAACACCCACGGGCAGCACCAGCCTCGTGCCTGTGTCCACACCGCTGGCAGACCCACCGGCGCTGGCTGTCCCCGTGTCCCCGCAGCAGTCACTCACCCGCTCCTCAATCACTGCCGCCCTCCGTAGCGAAGCAGCCGGGGGTCAAGGTCCCCCAACGGCCCGTGGGTGCATGCCAGCCCTCCGCTGTGTGAC
>NW_009223127.1:1055-1259 GCF_000690835.1 Fulmarus glacialis | reverse complement strand
TGCAGGTAGGAGCCACAGAGTCCGCCTGCAGCCATGCTGGAGGCACCGTCCCCCCCAGTGCGGGGGTTTCACCCCCCCGTCACCCCAGTTCAGTGGCACAGGGGGCTGCGCTGGGCTCAGGGGGCTGCTCTGGGAGCTTTTAATCTGGGTTCAACCCTGGCTTTGTCAGCCCAGAGCAGGCGCCGTTCTCCCTGCACCAGCTGG
>NW_009223127.1:0-945 GCF_000690835.1 Fulmarus glacialis | reverse complement strand
GCAGGGACACGGCATCCTCCACGGCCGATCGAGCAGACACGCTTCAGGGCTCCGAACAGCAGCTCACGGGTGGGGGTCCCCCGTGGACCTCCCAGGAGAGCTGGGGGGGAGAAGAGCCGGAGCTTTTCCTCAGCATAAACATCAAAGAAAAACCCTCTAAAACTCCTCTTGCTTTTTCATAAAGGCAAGGAGCAAGGGAAGGGAATAAATGCAGTAACTGAAGAACAAAACTTTCACTCAACGCTGCTTTTCTTCCCCTTCCCCAAAGTTGAAGTGGGAGGACACCCCTCCTGGCTCCCCCCTGCCCTTCCACAGCCCATGAAGGTCACAGCTTTCCAGTTCTTGCAAACCACAAACCACGGCCGGGGCACATCCCCAGGCAAAGCCGCAGGACCCCCACAGTCACCAGCACGGTGTGTGGGTGCCACCCCCCACCCACACCACCTTGCAGTGTATGCAGGAGCAGCACTGGGTGCACCCCAGCCATGCCAGAGCAGCACCAGCAGGAGGGTGGGCTGCTTTATAGCTGCTCTCGGCTGCAGGTGAGGGTGCAAGAGAGCTAATGCCATCCCAGCTGGGAAGGAGCAGGTGAAATGGTGACAGGAGGGAGCAATTTCCCAGCACCAGCCCACGCCGGGGCTCGGTGCATCCAGGGTGCTGGCAGCCAGCTCTGGGGGAGTGGGTGCAGGGAGCAGTAAGCCCCCAGCACGGCTTGCTGTGGGGCAAAGCACCGGCGGGGGATGCTTGTCAGTCTCCTGCTGGGAAAGATGACCCTTTAAGCCCCCAGCACGGCTTGCGGTGGGGCAAAGCACCGGCGGGTGATGCTGGTCATGCTCCTGCTGGGCAGGATTCCCAGCCGGCTGCGTCGGGACCCCTCCTCGTGGGGACAGCTCCTCGTCAGACATGGGGCAGGTGGGATACACCGGGGGGGTTGGAAAAAGCCCG
>NW_009223126.1:18801-45894 GCF_000690835.1 Fulmarus glacialis | reverse complement strand
GGCGAGTCCTCCCCGAGCTGTCACGCAGCCGGGGCGTGGGGCACCCGAAACGCGTGCGTGGGGCTCCGCCGGGCTGTGGTAGAAAACACAGGGCCTCTGGCCAGGTGCTGGGCAGCGTTTCCTGGCTTTTTCGTATTATAATAATAATTTGACAAGCCATTTAGATAAATCAACCGTGAATACTCTGCCTGCGTGAAAATCCATCTTTTCTTTAAATAAAAATCTTGAATGGGTTTGAATTTTCACTAGCGTTGAAATTTCTGTCTTGTAGCCCAACAGATAGCACTACTGTAATACAATATTCTGGGATTACAAATAAGCATTCAGCAAGTTTATTTATGCTACCAGAGTCAGAGGTGCTTGATAGCTTCATTTGAATATCTGGCAAATATGCTTTTTTTAAAAATAGTGATTTATTTACTGTGTTCTGGAAAAAATAATACTCCTTTAAAAAGCTTTCAGTTACATTTTCAAATGTAGGGGGAGTCTTTACCTGTTTGTATTAGTAAATATGTTAGAAGTAATAATGAAAAGTGGGCTTATCAAAAAGCTTGGTAATAAACACTGGGTGGAATGAATATATCTTTGTTGCAAGCTGAAGTATTTGCATGTTGTTATGGCAGCAGTATCAAACATGCTTAAGAAGGAAACTATTGTTGTTTTAACATTTTTTATGTTAAGTATGATTAGATGAACGTCAGCTCTTGTTCTGAATAATATTGCTTTCAACAAACAAATGAATCCAAACTTGGGCAAAAATTGGGGCCTTAATTGGCACTGACTTGCTAATGAGACATAATTGTGATTTAGGGTTGTGGGTTTCCCCCCCACACACTTCATCACAGGTAGGTATAAACCCAGCCAAACTCTGTTTTTTGTTCAAATAAAGATAACTTGTAAGGCTGCCTGTCCTTCAGTTGAGGTTCTAGGCTAAATAATCAGTAACTGTTGAAGTTAAATCAACTAACCGTATAGATTTTGGTTGCCAGATCTTTAGCCGGCAACGTATGCTCCTTACAACGTAAAATTGCTTCACTAACTGCAGCTAATAATTGGCTTAGTTTGAAAGTATGCTGAAACATTAATGTTCAAACAGACTTAATGCTATGGATAGCATTCATATGCCTTGGCAATAAATTCTGTCTTTCAGTCCTTTCTAACAAGCGGTGCTGACCGCTGTCCTTCATTCGGGAAAGGCCAATTTGAAGTATTCATGAAGTAAATTCTGCTCTAAGCGTTTCTTGTCCTACTGGTTTTGTGATGGCATATTGCCTGGTAATATGGCAGTAATGATTTTCTCACCTTTGTAAATAGTTGCATTTATTTCCAGAGCGTTGCTTTGCACCGTACGAGTGGATGCAAACTGACAGAGGTCAGTAGTGCTGCGAACTGGCACAGTTGTACTTCCTCGCTGGTGTGCATTGAAAGATCTGACTGGTGCTTAATGTAGGGCAGCAATGTCAATGAGGTAGGACTGTAAACCAGGTTTCACAAACACTGGAAATGGATAAAGGTCTTAGTCAAAATGCAGACAGGTAGGAAAAGCAGAAAATAGCTCTGATGATGTTGAAGGGCTCTGTATAGCTCTTAAATATGAAATCTAGAGGGAGGTATGATGTTCGCAAAAAGATGCAGGGAGTAAGATACTGAAGTGAGGATTTCTTCTATAATGTGTCCCAGTCGCTGTGGGGTTGCAGGCATCTCTCTCTTAGCCAGCACTTTTGCTTGTAAAAGATTTGAAGACCTTTTTCAAGAAACTTTTGCAGCCCCTTGGTTTGCAGTCAATCTTCTAAATTCGTTTGGCGCTCTGTTTCAAAATACTGTGTTTACGAAAAATACTTGTTTACAAAAATACCAGAGGAGTTTTTCATGCTAGAATTTTTCACAGCCTGTGAACATGAGCAGGGGTTGTCTTTTCCTCCCCGCCTTGCGTCCCCTACACCATAACACACATGCTCCAAAATAGCATCAGCATGTGCTGTGCTGAAATGCAGCTGTGAATGGTAGGAGGCAGGACACTCCTCTGCCCACCATTATTATGTGGCCGGAGGTGCCCATTTCCTTGCCCTCGTCTTTGATGCCATGTGAAATAGGAGCTTTACTGTCTTGCCAGTGATTTCCTCCACTTCTTGGTTGGTGTAAACTTGCAGCCTAGGTGAGAAAGCATCGAACTAAAGGTTTATTGTTCAGACTTTATTGGTAATGAATGGTGAAAAAGACAATTGTTATACATGACAACATTTCCATTTATGTTTCCTTTTGCTTCTTTTTTTTTTTTTAATCTTGAAGATAATGTCCAAGAATTAGATTACAATATTCAAGGGCCTGACTTCAGGAATTACAAATTTTAAATTTACCCAAAGATGGGTAATTCTGGCCCCTTTTGTTACGTGTGTTTTGATACAGTTGTTAATTACAGTGTCACACTTGTGCTATAGGGCACTGCCTAATGCACTTCACAGGATGGCTACCCAGTGAGGCCGATCTGTCATTTCAGCATAATATGCCCATCTGGAATAGTGATCATTTGTTCAATGTCAGCAAGTAAAATTTTGTTAGAATGTAACTTATTTTAGAACTTGCCTGGGTTTTTAGGTGTTTGAAGTGCGTCTGCATTCTTTGCAGATGCAGAGTGTCAGGGGACTGTTGTTTATTAGGGGACATGCACAAAAACGGAGGTGGCATAGGCTGATGTACATTTCAGCAACGTTTTTAGAGGTTTGCTAGAGGTAAGGCTGGACTTATGACTCAGCAGTCCGTTGCAGTGCTCCCCAAGTGGCAGGCAGCAGTATTGCCAAATGCAGGATTAATTCCTCGCAAAACTGTGTTAAGTTGCTGACAATTGGAAATGCTGTTTCCTGTTCCCAGTATGTGATTTTGCATCTGCACGTATGCAATATGTCACTGTGTAACTTTGCTTTCTGCAAAGGGCACAATAATAAACCAGAATAGCCAAAACTCTCCAGTCCTAATAGTACTGATTCAGACCTGGCCTGAGGCCTAGCGGTGTTGTTTCCAAGCTGTCACTGGCTCAAGTGAATCCCTGAGATACATCAGAGCTGCAGTCCAAGGGTGTGGCCTCGGCCCATATAGATGTGCTCAGTCCGACAATATATCTGCAGCGCTGTGAGTGAAGTGTTTAGTATTTAGCCACAGTCCCATGCAGCTTGTATAACCTGCATTACCGTGGTTAGGTGGCTGCCACTCCCAATAAGATAGTTTGAGCTCCTTCAGGTAAGTCTATGTAAACTATAGTCCGATCTGTGCATTGCAGTGTAGGTATGCAAAACCTCCTGTGTCTGACATGAATATCCAGTTCTTATCAGATACCAGGCTAAGGCTCTTCAATCCAACAGTTCAGTAATGTTTGGGACGTAAGATTAGTCTTCATTGAACCTGCAGTTGTCAAGTCTCAGAAGAGAGGTTAAGGACTTAGTCGGACATTGCGCCTAAATTATATAATTACATCTCCATCCCTGTCATGATCTGTCTGTAATGATTGAAGCACTCCTGCACTGAAGGTATTCGGGGGGATTTGACTCTGTGCTCGTTCTGTTCTGTATTGGATAAATTGGAATTTCTAGTCATTGCCACTGGAACAGGCTGTGTTTAAGAATGTGAAATACTGACTGTTGTGAGAAGTTGCCTGTTTAGTATAATGAATATGTATCTTTTAAGCTGAAAATTTACATGCTGTTTTCTTTAAACTATTAGAGCCCTCCTGGTATTCACAGCATAATGGCAGTCAGTACTAGGATTTCTTTACTCTTTGAAGGCTGCTGTGTCAATAGCGATCTGCTTTTCTGCTGGAAAATGTACCAGTCCATGCTTCCCATTGTCTAGCCTGATTCCTAGTAAAATCATTGTTACTGCATTAAATACAAGTAGAACCTTCACATCTCTCTACATATTTGAATTTGATTATCAAGTTATACACTTAAAAAGAGGACATAGTATTTAAATAACAGGCAGGCTTCCTAAATCTAAAAAATCAAAGTATCTAACCCAACTATCGAACAAAATTAGTCATTTTCTGGTGACACTGAAATATTTGCAGTTCATGTTGTGCTCGCTATTCTTGCAACTTAGCTAAAATCAATAGCTTATTCTAACTACTAAGTGTTCGTTATAGTTGTACAGACTTGCTGCATCTCACTGAATTATTCTAATTTCACATGCACCATTAGTTTCATAATTACTTCATCACTTTGCATAGACTCTTAACTTCGTTTTAAAAGAGCAGTGTTTGGAGGGAAGGAACCGGAGATAAAAGCAAGATAGTGATGCTTTGTGTCTCATGACATCTCATTTTTTGAAAGGTGGAGTAAGTTGAAGATAGTGCTTCTGTTGAGCTTCCTTAATCTGCTGGTGTCCTGTACACTGGAGACATGACACTAACAGCTCCATTGGGAAAGGGGGGAGGAATTGTACATGTGGGGGCTAACAGAAATTTGAAACTTTGAATAGGATGGTTAGAGAGCCGAATAACAATTATTTGAGATGTGTGAAGCAGTCAAGGAGGTTAACTCCATTTTCTGTTAAATTTAATTAATGTATTTAAATCTCCCAAGACTATTTCAAAAAATTTCACAATCTGCTTGAAGGCTTTGGCCAATGTGATTTATGGGTTAAGAGCTTTGGAATAATTTTGTACGGCATAGATTTTAAGAATTGCAGTTGAAATAACAAGCATTAATGGGATCAAAGTATTACTGTTTCAAGGAAGGTCCTAATGCAGTGATAAAATCAGCATGAATAACTGTTATTTGGCAGTTACTTCTCTTAGTTTTGTGGGATTTTGTGGTTTTAATATGAATTGCTTGCCTTTATTGTAAAGGATGGGACACACACACATTCATAATTTCCCGTTCCTTGGGAATCTCATGTTTGTGCACCAATTTTCAGCTCACTTTGAGCTATGGAACCATTGCAATGATACGTGAAAAATTTTGTCAAGTTTGTTATTTAAAGCTCAGCAGGGTGGCAGACTGCCAGCCTGATTTGGTTGATGGGATGTGTCCTCTATTCATCACTTCAGAAAATATATTTAATAACAAATTATACTGAAAATACATATGTAAACATAAGGTAAGGGGTGGCTGTCTTAAGTCCTAGGAGCATGGCTATCATGTAAAAATAAAGACACAGGTAATGTATCATAGTGGGTGCAGGTTCACACAGATGCTTAGCAGCAAATTGAGTTTACCACCTGCTACCCTGCATGCCAAGTGCGATGTCTTATCACCCGTGAAAGAGGAATATGGAGTAGAAATTTGCACAGGAGTTTTGTGCTGGTTTCTTCTCATTGTAAATGAAATTATTGCCTTTTTTTTCTCACTTCACAGGTTTTATAAATTAAAAACTTAATCAGTAGCCATACAATGCTTTATTTCTTTTAAAATAGGTTAGCTGCCTTTGAATACAAGGGTGAGTTTTGTTTAATTGCACTCTAATTCGGAATTAGGTTTGTAAAAATTAGAGTACAAGCCTTTAAATAGATTGTCAGATCTGTTTTGAAACTCAGCTGGAAAAAAGGCACCCTCACCATAGTGAATGATCCAACTTTATGAGCTCAGGTCAGCTTACATCTATGAACAAATATCCAATTTTAAAAGAAGCTTAATTTGTTGTATGCACCCACCTCTGGAAGGTATTGATTGCATCAAATGAGTTTTGAATGAAATGAGCAACTTCTACATATGTTATAATGCAATTTTTGTAGAAAGCTGGGTGACCGAGGGTTTGTCTTGTTTCTTGCTTTCAGAGTGCCTCTAAACATAGCTTTCTGCCTAGCTGGAGACAATGCAGGAATCAAATGACCTTTGCTAATTCTGCCCACATCTTGCAGTCACACTCATTTTCTACTATCTTGTTACCATATTGGTCTTATGTTTGCTCCCTGCAGGGAACAACTAATAACTACTGAATGCATTTCATAGTTGGTACAATAACAGCCTTTTTACTTTTGCTGTCAGTGTAGTTGGTTGGCTTTGAAAGCTTTATTGATGAAAGTTTTGTTTGTGGTAACAGCTGTTGCTTCAGACTTAAATTTCATCTCTGCATTTGTAGGGAATGTGATCTTTAAAATTATCATTGTGCTGCTGCAAGCCGTTTTTTTCTCCTCCAAGTAAATCCTCACTGATTTAAGTGAGAATCTGGTTTGGTCAGGACCTCTTTCCCAGTTAGACCTCTCTCTCTTCTCTGAATGAGGGACTCTGACACTGGTGTGACAGTTCCTACCACAAGTAATATTGAAGCCTCCTTTCATTGTCTTCCTGTGTGATGACCAGAGGCAGAAGGGAAGCCTATTTTACATACATATATGAATATTTAAATACTATTTTCTCTAAACTAGGGGACAGACTCATGCCAAGTCTCTTCCTTTGGCGTTTGACCCAATATTTATTCAATATAGAAATCCTTTCATACCTGCTTTGTAGACTGAGATGTCTGTAGAGACATAGAGGATATTTTCTGATATGTCTGGGATGTTGTTGAATTTAAAACTTGGCCTGCTAGGCAACCTTTCATAAAGAGGGATTTGTGCCATCAGTCTGGAACAGCTGTCACAATCTTGCTGTCATTGAAAATGTATGCAAAGCGAATCACCATTTCTGTGTTTAATTCAGTGCAGGATTAAGATGCACATGGATTGAAATGATTGAGTGTTTACACTAGCAAGACAATCCAGACTGAGAGTTGACTGAGTCTATCCTTTCTGTATTATAGCTGTTCTGAAAATTGCTTACTTCAACTGTAATTCTTCTGGCCTCAAAAACATTTGTACAAATTGGGTACTGCTGCTGCCTGCAGTACTTTTATCCCACATTATTTTGATGAAGTATTTATAATAATCTCTTTACTAAACTACTTTAGTGTCTAGTTCTCTGAGCTGTAAACGAAGTCCCTCCTACCATGGTGCTATGGATTAAAGATTTTATCGTTCTAAATTTAATCCTGTTTTCTTGGTTGGTTTCCATGAGAGGTGGAAAAAATAGAGAAGGGGAGGTTTGCCTGGAGATCCAGTTACTTAAGATGCAAATTATAAAATCGTGTAGGTGTGGGGCTCACTATGGAGCCAAATCTTATGTTTTTGCAAAAAATTTTAAAATCTTATTCGAGTTAGTTTTGCTTGTAGAAGGCATGTCAAATGACTATGTAATTCTTAAGGAAAAAAAAAATTGCACTTTTTTGTTTTTTCCCATGACTGCTCCTTTTCATCTAACCAGTTACTTCATCCTTACTGGTGCTTCTAATTTTTCTCACAAGCAGGAGTCCAGCCCTCTTGTATGCAGTTTCATGTTTGGACCGCCACTGTTGCCTGTTTATATTTGCAACTGCTGCTTCTTGTGATATGTGAATTAACAATATATTTTGCATCTTCTCAAAATATTTGCGTGCATAATTTCCTTTGGTTTGCAATGTCTCCTCTTCTGGCCTTCCTAGGTTTTTACCAGACTAGGGCAAAGGTGTAATGGCAGTAAGCTTTATTTTTTTTTTCCCTTTTCTTTTTTTGTATAACTGTTTTTACACTATGCTTACTGGCATCATACGCTGGTGCAGATAATACTTATGGAAGCTTAGGTTTGGAGAATGCAACTTCACACTTGTATCTTGTTCTATGCCAGACAGTATAAGCTGTCAGGTATTTTTTTCCTTACTAAGTTTTCTCACTGCTTCTGACTAAATTTCTGATTTGGTTGTGGTTTGGTGTTTCTTTTCCCTTTGATTCTGAAAGCACAGTTAACAGGCTAGTTTTCAAGTGGTTCCCCAGAAATGTATCTTGCTAAATTCAGGATTCCTTCCTCGTTTGTAGCTATAATTAGTTTCTTACTGCCTATTTAATTTTTTTTTAACTTACTAGAAAAGCAGCTACTTATTGTGCATCCCAAAATCTCTAATTTTGCTCATTTCTTATGGTATTTGCAATTTATGCATAGTTTTGCTCTTAAAATATTTGCTCAGTTGCTATTTAAGTTACACATCAAATTTGTCCATTTGAAGAGTATATATGAGCATAAAATTAGAGTAGTTAAGTTGCTCCTTCTCTACCATTTAATGTGCATCTGAAATGGAAATTAGTGATGAAATTAGACCAGGAAAAATTACCTCTCAAGAAGTACAAGAAAAAGCATGGTTTGGGATGGTGATTAAAATCTCCCTGCTTCTTCCAGGGAGATACTTTACAGTGACTTCAGTCTTTAGCAGTGTTTTTGCCTGGGAAGCTTGCACATCAGGCCATCATGATGCGGCACTCTGCTCTCTGCTGCTGCATCCCTGCTTCTCCCTGGGGGCCTGTGCTTTGTTTCGGTATCCTTTCAATACCCACCCAGCAACCCCCATGAATGAGGCTTCTAGGCATGTAGAATAACTAGGTGTCTTATTATAAGTAGGTCTTACTACATCATGCTTATTGAAGATGTAGCTACTATTCCACTATCAAAAGAGAGTATGCCATTATTTTCTGAGCTGTTTTCATACCTGGAGAGAGTTGGTACATGTGATATTTGTGAGTGGAATGAACAAGTAATACGATATGTTTGGCATTCAGTTCTAAAAGGATACGAAAGCACAGTTGAAACAGAGATATGCCTGTACAAGCTAGCCAACTCTGCTATCAGTCTCTTGTTTATGCATTGTGCGTGGAAAACTGCTTTAAGTTTAGGATGTAGAGAAAATATTTCACGTGCGATTTTGTTGCTGAAGATTGCTGTAAGTAATGTTTGGGTCTAATAAAACTCTGAAGAGATCAGTTGGAAAAAACAAATGACACTGGTACCAAAATTATTTGAAGAGCATATTCTTCCATTTCTCTTGGCAAGCTTATGTGTGGCCTCACAGTTCTTCACAACTGCGAAGTCAAACTGTTAATGATCCTCTGAGGAATAAAAGGTGACAAAAATTACATACTAATAGATACCCTGAAAAGAGTCTTCAGTCTCATATTTGTTTTTTCTCATTTTTTTCCCCATTAAGCATGAGGCGTGCTCTGGCAAAAACAGTTTGTGCCAAAATAGGCCAGAGAAGGACACTGATTAATCCATCCAAATGGAATCATTTACTGCCAACCTAGCTCCAACTTTGGCATCTGGATCATGTAATTTTGTTTGTTTTCTACATCTTCTTTTTTTTTTCCTCTTAGATCATTTTATTGATTACATTTTTTTTTTTTTTTAAATTACTCCACTGCGTCAGCTATTGCATGGGGACTGATTTGGATGGCATTTCTATTTTTGTAATAGGTTTTTCATCAAGGATTCTACTGCTTGACACAGCAGAAGTGGAAATGACCACTTCCCTCTTGTCACTTCGCTTCAAGGGCTCTTTCGGGTGAGGATAGTCACAATAAGAGTAAAGAAATTGATTCCACAGGGGTGGCGTTTTCTAGCTACTTCCATTTAAAATCTAAGCTGAGATGGAAAGGTTTATGAGTGGTTTACACAAGGATTAAGAGAGGCCTAAGTTTTTCTTAAAAATAATTACCAAATTTGGGGTTGTTGGGCCCTCTCAGCAAGCTACTTGTGAAATCAGATATTTATGCAACTCAGGCACTCCTTGTTTCTCATTCTTCGACTTCTTTGATTTCAAAAGTTGCGGATGCTCACTTAATTGTGAATGTCTCCAGAGCCAGATGGTGATGATGATTAAAACTTGGCATACAGTACTTCTTAAAACACTAATCTTCACAAGATTCTCTGTAATTAGGTAAGTATTCTTCTGACTTCACAGAGAGGAAAACTATAAGGGTCCAAACCTGCTTCTGTTTTGGAGTTGCTATCAACTCTTAAGGCTCTTAATAGCAGAAGATCAGCCCTTAAGTGATTTGTCTGAAGGCAAGTAAGATGGTGGGAGAGTTTGATTGGATCTTGGGTGTTCTTGATTCACAGGCACCTGGCTGATAGCTCAAAATGTCTTGCTTGACATTTCAGCTTGTTTCATTTTGGTGTTTATCTTCAGAGGTTATCAACTTTATATCTAAACTTTAAAAAGAAGTGTACAGTAAGTCAAGTTCTACAACTGTTATTGAGCCCTCTTGCTCATCGCTAGTGTTTTTATTTTGACCATCTCTCTATTGCTGATAGACGCCCCTGAAAATAAAATGGGAGAAATTGTGGAAATAAAATGAAATCACTTGGTACTCTCAGAGGCGTAGTAAAGGAATTGAGAAACAACTCAGATATGATGATAAGAAAAGTTATAAGTAGAAAGGCTGAAATATTCAGGTGGTGAGACGGCTGTGTTCTTGGGTGGTGGTAGTTTTTTTGGTGGTGCTAATACACTCTTGCTTAGGACTCTGCAGTAGGTTCGTACATGCTAGAGCAGGGCAAGGTGCATCCCCAGTTTGAGGGACTGACCAAGCTGGTGGGGAGGCACTTCACGCCATGGGAGCAGAAGCTGGCATGGTGTGTGTGATGGGGAAGGGAGCCTGAAGTATCATGTTCAACCCCCACCCTCTCCACTTGTACCTGCAGGGTCAATGTGGCTCTTCCACTGGATGAATTATTGCTCCATGTGGACATCTACTAGTCAGGACACATCAATTTGTAGGATTTGGGCTCTTGAGAATAGCCACAAAACAATTTAAGTTTCCCTTTTACTGCTTTCCACCATCTCCCTTATTAAGGATTCCTTAGTTACCTTTCTATGGCTGATTAATATGTCAGGTGATTAATGACTTTCATCTGACACATTGATGGGATTAAACCGTGGTGAAATACGTCCTTCCCCTCCTATTGTTGCATTCTGCTGTTTTCCACAAGGGAAGTGGAAGAGGGGTTGTCTCACTGGAAGCTCTGCCTGTATTTCTGCCTGTTTCCAATTACCTTGCTGTTGGATATGCGTCTGTGGTGCTGAGTCGGAATGGCAAAAATTGTTTTTTAGGGAGAGATTATGAAGATGCACCTAAAATATTCTGGGAATAACACAGGCAGCTTGATGATAATTTATTCTTAGTCTTGTTAATCAACAATTGCCAGTTTAACATGACTCAACTATGATTGTATCGAGTGCTACTGCAGTGCTTTTGCTATGAAAAGCATCAGTTCAGTAAATTTTTTTAGGCAATGCCTGGCTTGAAGCAGATGAGAATTTGCATGAGATTTAAGCACAGAAAAATTGGACCTGTGCCTTAATTACTTTAAACAGCTATGCCAACTCTACAAGGGAAAGTGTGACTGCAGAGTGTATGCCTAGACGTGCTAGCTTTAACCTGCTAAATACGAGACCTTGTTGCCTTAATTTGGCAGAATGCTGTGCAGAAAGATGCAGTTTCCCTGATGCCAGTGTCTGAGTGCTGCTTGATCTGGCTGAAAATGGATTCTGCTTTTTCTCTTCCTTGCTGCCCCCTCCCTCACTCCCTGTCTTGTGAGTGGATTAATTTTCAGCCCGAGCAGCTCCCTGGCTCAGCTCTCGGCGCAGCCAGATGAACACTGTGCAGCTAGCACAAGCAGTTGGTGGAGATGAGAGGTCGGACCACCTCCCCGTTCAGCAGTGAGACAGACTGATGCAGGAATAAAGCAACCTTGGGACTGTAGCCCAACTAATGCGTGTAGCTAATTACAAAGATGTAGTAGTATTTGCACATACAAATCTGCAGAGGACTGTGCCTGTTTGGTTTGAATGTTCCTGCCCAAGCCATCAAAGTTTTACTCTCTGCTGATACTTGGGCTAACTTCTTTTGCATGCCAAACAGTGCTACAGCAGTGTTCTTGCTGCATTGAAAGAACATGTGTATGAGGATTGTTTATTTGCCATGCTAAACCACAGAATTTTGGTTAAGGTGAGAATAATTGTATTAAGATTCGGTACAGATGATGTAGCTGTGTGACATGGTTACTGTGAGTAGCGAGTGGCAAGAAACTTAACAGCAAATACTGTGCTGATCAAAAAGTTATCAGCCTGGATTTGCTGGTATAGTTATGGGCAATTTTTATTGTAATGAGAGTTACTTGAAATTTAAATAGAGTTGACATGTTCTTTTGACCTAATTCTCAGGCTTTTGTATTATTACTAAAATGATCTGGGATATTATAATGCAGTACACTGTAGAATGGCACTCTTAGGAAAGATTGATACAGCACTGGTGTTTGAATAGGAAATGGAGCATGGCAAATTCTGAGATAATGCTGTGATCTTCAAATGTAAAGGGTTGTATGCGTAGCTCCTGGGTGGAAAGCTACAGCTGTACTTTGAAACTAACCCTGCTGAAAAGTGACCCTATGAAAAACCATGATACCTCTTACTGTTTGTTGTTGCATGAGTATATGAGGTAATGTTTTCTTTTCTTTAAGTAGTACTGCTAGTTTGCATATCACTGGATGCCTAGTTTGCATTAACACAAGTTGACTTTATTCTAACTGGCAGGAAAAAGTCATCGAGCCCTTGTGGAATATTCCAAACTTTCACCGGCAAATTTAATTTACTACATTCTTCCTTCTAGACAGCTTGCTCCCATGACAACCCCATGTCAGATGATGCATGTACAGACCCTGAGTTTCCCATAACTTTGTCCTTGGGATGACACCAATGGCATTTTTCTCATGATCTTTAAAAACACGGGAGAAAAATAGTTGCCTTGTTTTTTTTTTTTAAAGTGCAAATTGTCATTTGGAAAGCACCCTGCCTTAACATAAGTTTAACTTACCTAGAAATATTAAGAGCAGTCAAAAATACATTATTTTGTTTTGAATGTTATGAAATAAATGATGTGTTTTTTTAAGAGTGCGGCTTCTATTTAGGCACACAGTAAAGAGTCAGTCTTCACTGCAGAGTCAACTTGTTGCTTTTAACCCAAGTACCATCCAGATGCACCAACCTGACTGATTGTAATTGTGCTTACAGCCCACCTTAGGGGTATAGGCATTATCCAAGTGTTGCATATACTTGTATAAATAGTCCATCCACTTGCAGCGAGGACAAAGGCATTGGAAAGAAGTGTAGAGCATTTTATCTTATGGTATCTGTGGGTATGATTCCGGAAGTCCTAATGCCTTGCATTGAAAAATGAAGCTCCAGGGTAGATGTGGGTCTCGTACGACTGTTAGTACCCAAGCCAACCTTACCTGCAGTGCACAAATCCAGATGTTAGAAAGCAAAGGTACAGTACAGTACAGAATTAGCTTGTGTTTATCCTGGGATCAGTTCCCCACATACCCCAAACTGCCCCAGAAATGTTTAAACTAGGCAATAGTAATCTAACAACAGGCTATCAAGGTTTCATTTCAGCCTGAGTTGGCAGTCCATGGGCTTTGCTCTGAAAAGGCAGGTCAGCCAAGCTGGTAATATTTCATTGCCATGCCCTAATTAGCCCCGAGTAATACTCTGTTGTCTATTTCTTTTTTTACGTGCTTCAAAGCACTTTAATCCTGCATTTGTCTGCTCTGTTTTGCTTTGCTACAGTATTTGAACAGCAGTGCCATAAGGAGCACGC
The DNA here is from genome assembly GCF_000690835.1 of Fulmarus glacialis. Taxonomy (NCBI): domain Eukaryota; kingdom Metazoa; phylum Chordata; class Aves; order Procellariiformes; family Procellariidae; genus Fulmarus; species Fulmarus glacialis. Next base: position 32,465 of record NW_009223126.1, on the reverse strand, counting down.
CTGCGCACAAGTTGCGGAAAGCAGACATCAGCCTTCTACTACAGTTATGCTGGCTGATCTGTAAAACCTGTAATTTGGGGAAAATGTGTCTAAAGAAACTGCTTCAAGTTTAGCGGACAGAAAAGAAAAGGAAATGTCAAGCAGACAAGAAGAAATGAATTTGGTCTGCTGAAAGGTTTTGCTGCCAAATATTTTGGTATGATCTATGTTAGCAATAAGTAACTCCATTTGGAAATTATTTTACACACTGAATTGTTGTCGTATTACTATTACAAACAGCAGCTCTGTGCTGGGGCACACAAATCCCGTATGCATTCATGGATCAGCCAAGTAAAAACATGGTATTTCCCACAGGAAATCTATCCCAGCGTGCAGACTAGTAAAGCACTATTGAGGATGCAGCTGCACATGTAGGGCTTTGTACAGACGACCCTCCCTCTGTGCTGGAATAGCTCAAGCTGTAATTTTTTAGTAAAGGCACATCCTTAATGCTTAGGCATCAAGTAATTTCTTCTGGCATGTTAGACTTCTCCCAGTTAGAGCTATCTTGAAGATCTGCTACTGTCTTTACACACCTAAATGTTTGCTGCATTTTTCTGATAGTTTGGCTTGTTTAACTCATGGCTGCTTCTGCCCAGTTATTTTCCATTAGACTTAAAGTCTCTCTCTGCATGCAGAACACAGAGAAAACTTGACAGCTGTGTTTCATTGTCTTTCACATCTCAGTGTTTCACCAGGCACAGGTTTAGTGAAATATTTGTCATGGGATCTGAAAATTTTATTGCTTCAATTTTTTTGCTACCAGGTTGCATTGTAAATGCAAAGGTGGCTTGTTCAGAGTGCAGGCAGAAATGGTGCTACATTGTTGTCTGGTTGGGTTTTTCTTCTGTGTGTAATTGTTTTGGGTTTTTTTCCCCTTCTAATTACTTAAAACAAATTGGATCAAGGATAAAGGTTGCGGGAATCTGACACTTTTACAGCTGTATTAAATGTCATCTTAGGAGACAAATTTGTGTGATAAATTTGTAGAAAAGGAAGCAAACTTAAATTATTTTAAGCCAACCATGCTGCAGGAGGAGGATGATGGAATGTTGCCTGCTAGTATTTTTATTATTATCATCATCATCATTCACTCTTCTTAAATTTTAGGGCTGTCATTTCTGCAAGGAAATGTTCAATGCTTTTTCTGACCAAATTGCTTTTGCTCCTGAGGATAGGTGAAGATATTTTATTCAGGCACCAAATTAATTACTTTTATGCAGAAGACAGTTGATCAAAGTGTGGTTATATTTCTTTTAATTTTACTTCTTTATCATCTGAGCAAGCACTGCAGTCTTGCTGTCCTGTCAAAACCTGTCTGATTTATCAGTGTCTTGTAGAAAATCAGTAACTAGCCTTTCCTCTAACCTAAGGGATTTGGGCAGTTTCAACTAGGTAGTGAGCCTGTGAGAAATTGATTTGCCTGCACTTGGTGTTGCAGAATTTGACAATGGTTTGATTCTGGTTTTGCTAATATAGAAATCTTTGCCACTGCTCTCAGCATCCAAGAATCTACCTATTTCCACATGGTTATTTCCTGTCTTGGATGAGGTAGGCTGTTTTATGAAGATTGCTTCTGGTTTATCATTTCTGGTAGCCAAGAGAATTATTTTTAAAAGAAAAAAAGAAAAAAAAAAGACTTCGTAGGAAAAGGGGATGCACCCTGAATGCTTATCTTGCTGGTTATGGTACGGCATTTCTGAATACCTGGTGGAATCCTGCTTCTGTGGAGGTACAGCTTGCATATGCAGATGAATCTGTAGTAGCCACTTTGTTATCGTTACCTTTCTAGTTAACGTACTGTACTGTACTCCCCTAGTTATCGTCTATAACATAGGTATATATGGTATCTCTCTGAAAGCCTGGGTTTACTGGGATTTAGTAGTTAGAATGGAGTAACTGTGATACAGCAGAGAATTTGGCATCACTTGAATGCCATGTTGTTGTGTTGGCACCACGTATAAATAATTTCCCCCTTTTTGTTTTGCTATTGGTGATCAACTTCAGCTGTTGTGCTGTGAGTGTTGGAGCATGCTGCACATCAGAATGCTCAGAGGCCTCACTGCATCCTTAGCTTTGTGTGCACAGTAATCTATACGTTCCATAGATGAAAATTGAACATCTAATTACTTTATAAGATTTGTGAACAGAGATTTAGAGCCTGCTTAGCCTCTGCTTGAAAGTACTTTCTGTGTGATTTCAAGTCTGCTTTTGCTCTCCTCCTCAGGTCCTTTCACAGATGTCGTCACTACAAACCTGAAACTCGGCAATCCTACAGACAGAAATGTGTGCTTCAAAGTTAAGACCACAGCACCACGTAGATACTGTGTAAGGCCTAACAGTGGAATTATTGATGCAGGAACATCAATTAATGTTTCTGGTAAGTCATTCAAGCAGTTTTTTGGTGATTGAAAATAGCTTCTTCTAATCAATTATTTCTCGGAACGCTTTGCAGTCTGAAAGTATTTTGTTGAATGTTTGTAAAAGCAAGAGGTTGTGATTTCATGGAGAGGCAGCCATTTCATATATCTTTACTTCCCTTATTCCTGGTCTTGCAGTAATAGATTTGTTTTTACGTCTTGTTTGGGGAGGTGGGGGAGAAATACATAAATGATCTATACAGTTTAATAACAGTCTTAGCCAGCCTATCCAAATCAGCCCTGCCCTCCCTGTGGGATTATTTTTGTACGGTTAGTTTTTTGCCAGCTTAACTTCCTGAACCAGCTCACTACAGGGTCAAACAAGTGCTTGGACGGGCACGTCAAGGTAAGAATAAAACTGGACTGCAGCCACACCGGTTTAGACTGATGTAGGCTGTTGCCAAACTACCTAATATAACCAATAATGAAAACATTTACTTTCAAGCCATGCTTGTTTTGTGTTCCTTGAAGATGCAATATGCTGTGGTGTTAGAAATGTCAAGTGACTAAATCTTTGCTGTTCCGAAGGAAAAGTTAGTGATTTTCTATAATGAGTCAGTAGCTCTTGACTTGCCTAAGTTTGGTAATGGAAAAGCAAAGAAGTGGCTTACTTTGAAAGTTGAGTATTTCCCATAAACAGAATGTCTGTATATTATTAACTTGCTGATGATACATGCTTGAAAGCAATGTATTTTCTCAATGACTTCTCCGATCCGTGTTTTTAATAAAGAGTTCTATCAAAGCATGTAGTAGTGGCGTACTGCATGAATAAAGTCTGACTTTTTAGCTAAGAAAATTAGTTCTATAAACATGCAGATTTGTTTTACTATTTTTAATGGATTTTAATACTGGCATTGAAAAATTACTTACTCATAGGTTATACAATTTGCTGTTAGTCTCTTACCAAACTTTTCTAGCCTGGAATAAAAAATTTTAGGAGTTAAAACTACTGCTTTTTACTTGAAAAAAAATCAAAATGTAAAAGTCAAGACTTCAGTTTTTTACTTAATAAAATGTAAAATATTTAAACACCTCACCCTTGGAGAGTTGCTTCAACAAAAGAAAAATTGATCCCAAAAATACTTTGCACTGTAACATTAAGAGACGCTAATCCTGTAAGTCATCTTGTGCATGCCTACATTTGCGGACTCATTGATCTGTTGTCTTTGGAATTTCTATTGTGTCAAATTGAGCATGCATATGATTGCAGAATTGTGCCTCTCTTGAAGTTGATCTCTGGGGAATGTCACAGTGAGGAGATAACCGGTGCAATGTGGTAGCTACAGGTGGAGCAGGCAAAGCACTTCTGGAGGCGGCTAGCACGTATCCAGTAAGCTCTGAAATAACTAGTATTTGAATGAAAAAGCTCTCTAGAGAGAAACTGAGATTTTTAAAACCTGGGACAATTCCCAAGTAAAGCTGTCACCTATACTAGCTGCAGGCAAGCATTAAATATTAAATGCATAGAAATCAATGAAGTGGTAATGAAAATTAGCATGGTTTCTAGCTACAAATTATCTTCATGCTATAAAGATGCAGATTCTTTTCATCTTCCAGATGAACTTTCAAAATTAAAAGCCTGCTTTCTTTGCTGGCACATACCATGCTTTTTAAAATGTAGTCTTGATCTCAACATTGAGTTTTTTCTTAAACTTCTGCTTACAATGACCCTTCGCTGTACCTTGAGCAGAATATAGTATAGGCGAGTGTTGTATGAACCATTTTATGTTATGCTGTCAGCATGCTTACATCTTACTTGCTTTTCCAGCCCGACTCTTCCCAGCGGCATACCAGATAGAATATGGATCTAGTCCAAGACTTGACTTAAAGTATCCTATTATGAGAGGTTGCTGTGCTAACCCTAAGCTATGCTTTGCTCTTGCGTACATAACTTTGAAAAATTTCCCTTTTGTGATAACTTTATTTGTAGTGATTTATGATTCAGTTACTTTTGCAAATGGCTATGGTATATTTAATCACAAGCTCACATTTGTGTTCTACATATTTTCATGCTGATAATAACTTAGTAATAATAAATAATGATCCTAAATTGCCAGGCCTTACATTAACATTGTATTTTAAAAGTAATACGCATTCATTGCTCTTTAGGTAATATATTAAGGTAAATTTGTAGGTAGATGTGTTACAGAATTCTGGTGTTATAAATATTAATTCTTTTTTTCCTAAGGCATTCTAAACTGAAGCTGTCTTTATCATGTGCTGTGGTTGAATTTCTCTTTAATAAAGCTGTATATATTTCACTCCTGGTAGCTCCTTTAAACCATGCATGAGACCTGATTTTGGACTTGAAGATGGCAGTGTCTTTGGTTCTGATTAGCAGAAGGCATCTTTTGGATAGAGTGGATCAAAGTTAACTTACAGAACAGAATTGTTTTCGAATTCACAGGAAGGGGAGATGTGTTTAACCTTTGCTTTGGAGTAATGTTGCTAAGAACAGAAGGCTGATTTTGGAGTTAATGAAGTGAAAAATAAATAGAATTTGTTTCTTTGACTCTGAATCAGTTATTTTTCAGTCATGTAATTCAAGTCTTGCACAGGGCATAAAAATAGGGCTTGAATTCCTCCAAACCTAGTGAAAATACTACTGATGAGAAATTATTAGAATATAGTTAATTCAGTAATAACTTCCAGACACTTAAACTAATTGGGCTGTATTTACTATAGCAGTCTGTCCTCTTGAGAGTTGCTGACTGGCTTTAACACAGCCGCTTGGTTGCACTGCATTGGTACTGCACCTTGTCTCTCCAGAAAATCAGAGCCGAAGTATAGTGGCATGAAGCTCTGGAACAATTTATAAGTTCCTCAGAATTTTACTGACTGAAGCTGAGTTTGGGGCAGCTTTACCTTCCTTGGGCTGTACTAACCAGATGCCTCTCTTAAACTGCTGTGAAACTGTCTGTACTATTTTGATGTAAGTGTATGAGAACATGTTCTGCCCTGAGATAGAGGCAGCAATCGGAACATTATTCCACTTCATTTCGTACAAATATGATGGCTCATTTAAAACATATAAAATGCTAGAAGAGTAAAGCTTGCTTTATTCTAGTGGAGTGTCAAATACTGGCTTCTTATGCCATATCACAGCTAAATATGTGCATTTAAGGCCCTGTCAGCATGCGCGGCTTGCTGCGATGTGAGGTTTGTAGCCTGTGTTTTCACCTGTTACATAATGGCATGTAATTTTAACAGCTGAGTTTATGTAACTGTTGGGAAGTGTATGTGTGCGCTGTCATCTGATTTCATTGCATTTGGTCTGAAATACTTTGAAAAGAAGGGTGTTTGCACACATTCTGTTTTTGTTTAACATGTCTTATTTCAACAAAGATATCTGATTTTGTGGCTTCCGAGAGGCTGAAATCTAAATAAAAGGCATGAATGGATTACAAAGGAAAAGTGAAAAAAATATAAGAGATGCTGATGAGTCTGCAGAAAGGTGTATAATGGGGGGAGAGAGGAAGTAGTGATGGTACCATCTGTGCACAGTGTCCCGCTGAAGAGAACAGTCTGAACATGCTTCCTAAAAGTGGGGAGAAGCTGACGTTATCCTTAGGCTGCTGTCAAATATCCTTGGGGGGGATTTTTAGTCTTTTGTAAACTTGCCTGACGTTGAAAACGCATTGCCTTCAGGAGGGTGCTTCTGCAGCTGCTGTTCTCTTTGCTCGCAGTGGGTCTGACCCTTTTGCTAAGACACCGGTCATGTCCCATCCGCTGCTGCAGCCCCCGGCTCTGCCGAGGCAGCCTCACTGCTGCACGCTGTTCCCCCGGGCATCCCAGGACTATGTAGCGACTGCCAAGTTTTGGGTTGGTTTTGTCCGCTTGCTTTAGAAGAATCTATTTCGATCCTCACAGATTCAACATTTTTTAGTATTATTGAAGTATTTACAGAAAGAACTATGTAAACATGGAACAAATGTGAAGTGGTGCAGTGGATTCTGCCTGTTTCTGGGGATGCGAGTGTCCTTTGCTCACCTCTAGCAGAGCTGATCAAATTGCACAATGATCTTGAGGCTTGCCCCTATATCTGGTTGGGGTATTTTATGTAAAGGTGACATAAGTGTGGTAGATTTGATCTATCCAGACCATAAAGAATTTCATGCAGTGCCATTTGGGAAAATTATCAATAAAACTAGAAGAAAAATAGATTCACAGACTATTGAATGGGCTACTTACAGAGTAAACAGTGATGTGGTAGATGGAAATGTAATAGCAGGAAGTTACTAGTGACGTTTCTTGAGAATGATTCTTGGTACTAATCTTGCTTAATGCTTTTGTAAGCAATTCTGGCACAAAAAGAGTACACAAAAAACCGTGATGATGATGTAAAGTTGAGAGGCTGAAGATATGCAGCAGAACTGGGTGTCCTTGAAGGCTACAGTAAGAGAAACAGAGGATGAGTTTCATCAGAAAAACTGCAGAGTCACGTACTTGGAGAATAAAATACTCCTGCTATAATCACAAGCTTGTTAAAGGAAGGGGGCTGGATAGGGTGACCAAGATGCTGACATAATGTGGCTGTGAATAAGGCAGATGTAGTATGTGCAAGCAGGCTGAATAATGGAAGAGATAAGAGGGTATAAATGCTATTGTCCAAGGCACTAGTAAAATTTCCTGGATGTGTAATTAGAGTAGCTCATATAGAGGAGTTCAAGCCAGAACAGGTGCAGAGAATGAATGGGGAGCCTGGTCCAGAGAGGACCCACCGAGTCTGGCTTGTTTATTTCACCAGAAGGCCAAGAGTTACTGTGATTGATGTCTTGGAGTGGATCAGAAATAAATGGCTCTTCCCCTTCTTTGATATTTAAGCATAAGGGCAGTATTGGTCCAGGACCAAGTAAACAGGCCATTAATAAATTTAGATGGAAACTAGAGGAAGGTTGCTGACTAGCTGAGCAAGGAAGACTTTTCTGTTCCTTCTGCTCTTGGAAGGGAGTGCTAGATCCTAGCAGGCATTAGGGGTAGAGTTTTGCTTCCTTCTATGTTCCTTGCTTCAAATTTCCTCTGTTCCTTGAGAAAGCAGGTTTACTCTAGGAAAACCAGAAGAGTTTAATGCTTCTGAAATTGTTATTAACTTCGCCAAGAAACTGTTCTAGGACAAGGAAGGAGCATATTAGGTGGTCACCGCCTCTCCTTCGCTATCTACAGAGGGCCTGGCGTAAAATATGGGGGGTATAGCAGGAACGTGTGAGAAAACTGGTATCCATTTCTTTGGAAATGCTTCAGAACAGGATGTACATAAGGTCAGTCCTTCGTGTTTGAATATTGAGAGAGACAAGTGGGCTAACAAATGTAAATTGCGTTACTCCTCATTCCATCGATCTCTCAATGACTTTGCAGTTTTTGCTTGTGGTAGGATACTTCTGGTGCTTTAGCTGTAGGGTGATCAGTTTAGAAAGTGGTTGAAATACGTATTTCTGCCTAATGGATGCTGGTGCTAGTAAACTTGAAGATCATGTTAATAATTTTGTTTCTTAGAACTCTGGGTTCTGATGAAAGCTGGTCAGAAACTTTTGACTGGATGAGATGAGTGATTTGATAAGGCATTTTGTAGGAGCATATGCTTTTCACATAGTTCTTGCATAAGGTATGGAATTTCCAGTAAAAACAAAGGAGCCACATTCACAGTAGCAAATTCTCCAGCAATTAGGGCAGTTACATGGAACTGATCTTTCACAGAAACCCCCGATAGTATGCAAATAAATGTTGAAATGGTTTGGTTTCCTCTTGAACAAAGTACGTATTTTTGAGCTTCCCATCTGGTTTAAAAGACATTTGCTGAATAATTTGTGTCAATGTGGCTTTCATGTATTGATCTAAAAATACAACTGCTAACAACGTTTGTACTGTCAAGCCCTCTCTACTGCTTGCTCTTATGATTCAGTGAATGGAATTCAGAGCAGCGATTGTTTGGCATTCGAGAGTGGCTTCAGCACTATCAGTTGGGAAATAATGATTTTCAAATGAGCTTATAGTTGCACTCTGCAAAGCAAACTGATAAAACTGCAGATCTGGAGAAGTTCCATAAACAGTGGATAGTTTTGACTACCCAGTGGATCTTAAACGTTATGTAGATTTGAAATAAGTTAGGTGTATACTACAGGGGAGAAAAAATTATGCTGCTGCTTTTCAGTGATGTATCATGCAATGTTGAAATATATGTGCTTTCACAGTGCAGTCACTTCTGTTTGGGAAAAATAGTTTAAAAAAGTAGCCTGTTAATTTGCAGACATTTATTTTGGACTAGTATTTGATTACTGCAACGTGAGTTAAAAATGTATAATAATTTTTAAAGCACCTCATCTGAGAGAATTTGCTGTCTTCCTTCTCTTGCGGCTTTAAAAGGCATGTGGTTGTTGATAGCCACAGATTGTGAGGATAATAAATAGCTGTTAACATATTCTGCTCATTGAAGGAGGCAAATTGGTTTGACTTGCCTTCATTTGCAATAAATGGGATCTTTGGATATCGCTTTTATACGACAAACCCCTGCAATTAGTGCATATGAAATTGGACACGTAACGTTAATAGCACTAGTACTTGAAAGTAATTCTAATTCTTGAACTGCTTCTGAGTGATTGAGTTGAGGGACGGAAGTAGCCTCATGGGTCATAAAATGAGAATTTTTAAACCTTACACCATCTTTTAAGTTAGTAGTAATTGCAGTATATGCAAGCTTCATTTTAAATTTGAGGGCGTGGTATCTTTTTGCAATATCTAATAACATGTTTGTGTAAACTGTTTTGCTTATTTTCACGTGTGTTCTGTCTCATGTTGAAGCCAAACCCGTGTTTGTTAATGTCACAGTAGCTGAATATCCAAGTGTCATTTGCAAAATGTAGGGGTTCTAAGTGACCACTGTGATTAAAGAATATTCCATGTAAATGAAATAGATAACTCTCCCTCTTCAAGTTACTTTAACACGTTAGTTCTTTACCCAAAAAGAAAAGACATGGAAATTCCTAATATTAAATTAAAAGAAAAAAAAAATTTAAGCGCACATCCCCCCCAAACCTGCTGTTCCTGGCTCTCTACCCCCTGAACACAATCATTTTCTGCATAAGTAAATTCTGGAATGTTTGTGATTTTTTGAATGGAGAGAAATAAGTTTCTTGTATACCTTTTAGAGGTGAAGTTTATATAGCATTTAGCCATAAACTTCCAGCTATAAATTGGTAACAAACTTTCAGCAACTTATTTTTGGAAGAGAAATGCTTGTACTTGATAAAACAAATACCATGAGACTCTCAAACTTAGTAGAGGAAATTTCCATTCTGAGACTTGAACCTCAAGGTTTAAAATGTTTGACTTCGCCTCTGTAGCTTTTCTCAGGAACCATCAGCAATACTGTGTGTACAAATAATCGAAATGCCAGCTTGTTACTTCTGCCCCAAGATGGAGGAAGAAAAAAAGATGCTTTCTTTGAGAATTTTTCCCTCTGTCAGAAAAGATACGTAAATTATCCTATTTACTATAAACTACTATTGTTACCTTGCCATGGTTGTGTACAGAATATTGTACAGTGATCAGCATTTCCAAAAATCTCAAACAAAAATCTAGACAGACTGAAGAAGTCTGTTTCTCTTATCTGCTTTTAAAATTTTGTTTTAAAGTGAGGTTCCTGATCTCAGCTGCTGCTTTGGTCGTAATGGACATACAACTTGAAACCATTTTAATGTTTGTATTTCTCAGAACTGGTTAACTATATCATCAGTGCATGACTATGTATCAGAGCAATGTTAACATAATGTGTTTTGGGGTTTTTCTTGCAGTGATGCTACAGCCTTTTGACTATGACCCTAATGAGAAAAGTAAACACAAGTTTATGGTTCAGTCTATGTTTGCTCCAGCTGATACTTCAGATATGGAAGCAGTAGTAAGTATTGAAACTGATTAAAATGGATTTCTTTCTGATCACATAATTTTATAAGACCTTTTACTGTGTTGCTTAAGGGCTGTTGTCAAACCACACTGGAATGATCTTTGAAAGCTTTGCCAGATTTCCATCTCTGTGCGTGGCAAGGTGTTTTCTGTTTATTTCGAGCCCCAGGAATCTTGCACTAAAAGACACAGTTGTTGTCTGTGGTTGCTTCTTTAGGACGCTGCTGTCAGTAATGGGATACCAAGCCTTGAAACAGATGTTAAGTAGTTGTAATTTTTTTCAATATATCATTTTTTAGAAAGGACAGAATATAAGTCTGTGGCATCTTTTATATTTCATGCCTCCACTCTCAGTCTTGAGTCTTGCCTTGAGCAGCTCCTTTTCCCAGCAAGAACCAGGAGGATGATTTACAAGTACTGTATTTTTCTTTATCCCTACCTCTGTCTGTGGTGGCTCAGGTAAATGAAAGGCCCTTATAGATTGTGTCCTGTGGATTACAAATAAGAGTAACAGAAGCATGTAGGTGCTGAAGCAAAGAAGGACAAAGACTTAGAAATAAGATGTCAGGCTACATTAAGACAACTTGGAAAGGAGCAAACCAGTATGTCAGCTGGCGGCTTTCCTGTAACAGCAAGATTTGCTACTGCAAGAAGGCACAAGGAAGCTTTCTCTAGTCTAGGTTTTGTTAGCTTGAGGTAATACTCAGTAGCTACTGGGGACACAAAAAAGAAAAAAGGCCATTACTCTAAAGTGTGGGGCTTGTGTGTGTTTGTATGTATGCGTATTACTTAAAAACAAAAAAGCCAACCCCAAAAAACCTAGAGTACATATCATGGCTTTTTTACAGTAGTCTTCACAATACACATCATCTTCTGAATAGCTTTTTAAAGCTGTGGCACTCTGCAGGGTTAAGAATTTCCCTTCTGAAGGAGATTTATGGAACTATGTTTGTTTAATGGCCTCAAAATAAAATCCAGTGAGAGAAACAGCAATAGTAATAAAATGTCTGCATCACTAGAAAGATAAGCCAGTCTGCCTTTGTTTCTAACTCTTTAATTTTTATGAGTTACTTTATACCATGAAAAATATTATTCTGCTAGCAAAGAATGTTTTTTAGGACCTAGATGGCCCTTTCAGTTTTCCAGAGCTCTCCAGACCAACATGATTTCTTTTCCTATAACACTTGATCAGTTCTCAGTTTTGTTACCACTCTCCAAATCTCTTCCTATTCTGGATAAACAGGTGAGACAAATTACTGGAGTACTATAAAGCTTTCAACACTTCACAGGCAGCCAACGAGCTTGAAATAGAATTCTGACTTTAGCCGCAGAAGAGTACGATTCAACTATTTAGGATGAGTCAAATACTTCTTTAGGTTGTACAGGGGTTAGCCGTAATTTGACACCTACTTGAGATATGCTGAGCAATACCATGCTGCCAGAAGTACAGTCAAAGTGAAGAGAAGCATGTGAGAACTCCAGGATGTAAATATGGACACTTCTTGCTGTATATCACTACCATGAATCAGACCTTTTCAGTTCAGGGTTACAGCTGATACTGAGCAAAGATTTATAACTGTTAATCCCTATTAAAAATATTGGAAGGAAACTTTTTTATGGTAGACTCCCTAGTTGGAGGGGAGAGAAGGATGAGAGGGGAAGCTATCCCTTTCTATATGTAGCACATCTGTTGCTGTTTAGACATTGATGCTGAAAAATAAGGAGGTGGAAAACAAGGAGGGGGAAGAACAGTCCTGTAGTTCATGCCAGTCAGGAAGAAAACCTCATGTGAAATTTGAAAAGCTTGAATAGGAACTCTGCTGAACAAAGACTTCAGCACGAACATTGTTACAGATTTGGGTTTTTGTTATCTTTCCCTTCCTTTGAATGCACCCCTCCTCTTTTTTTTTTTTTTTTTTTTTTTTTTTTTTGTTTTTTTTTTTTTTTTTTTTTTTTAATCAGGACCATAGCTCCCCCTATCTGTGCTGATTACTCTTACACAATTCCCAGTTCTCTCATAAATTAACTGTGTAAGTTTCAGACTATTTAGAATTATTTCCTTCACAGTATCTGGTCTTTCTTTACGATACCACTCAGTTACATATTTGGTTTCATTTTTCATTATGTATGTGGTTAATGGTAACATGATAAACACTTGTGAGGTTTTTCCTGAGTGAGATGATGTGATTTGTTTACATAACACACTGCATTTTCCATATGCCTTGTTACGTTTAATATTAAATCAATACTAAATTATTCCAGTGGAAAGAAGCAAAACCAGAAGAACTCATGGATTCGAAACTTAGGTGTGTGTTTGAGCTACCAGCAGAAAATGATAAGCCTGTGAGTATTTTCAGATGCATATTGAGTGTTTTAACTTAATACCACAGTAAATCATGTAAAATGGCATGTTTATACAGACAGCTATGTAAGCAAAAGACAGAACCCTCTGTTTCACTGCCGGGATGGCATCACCCTTTGAAAACACAATATAAACTATTTAAAATCTTCGTGATGCTTAATGTAACTAGCAGCTAATTTGAACAATATAAGTGCAACACAAGCACAAAGAAATCTTTGAGTTGATCTGTTTTCATTTAGTGAAAGATCACAGGATAAAGAATATTTCAGAGAAATTTGAGAGATGCTGATTGATGGTTATAAACCTCAGAGTTTATACTGAAGCAGTTATAACCGTCAGCAATACAAATTTGCCTGTCCAACATTGCCCTTTGCTTCCTTGATACAACACGGATTTTAGCAAGTAAATTGGTAGAAAGCTAGTAAGGAAGACACAAATGCAGTTAAGGATTATATTGTAATTAGCAGCTATAATATTGTAGGATCCTTTTTTGTTAGGGTAATGAACACATGAATTTCTAATGGAGGTGTGTAGTGTCAAATGTAGAACTGATAATGGATTGAATAAACTGAAAAACGTTTCCTAGTATGCAGGTACTGAAGGCATGATTGTTCTACCCTGCACTGGACAGCTTGTAATTACGATTATGTATTGTCATAATGGCGCTATTGTAGTCTCACTATGTCTGACCTACCTGCTTCAGACAACAAACATTTGCTCTAAAAGTAGGTGCTTTTGTTTTAGACCAGGGTACTTTCTGTGTTTCCAGTTTAGATTTGTGATGAGAGGAAGGAAAAACTCTGAATTAAATGAAACTTAACAGCTATTCTGTTTAGTCATAATTTTTTCAATAATCCCTAAAATTCAGTAGGGCAAAACAAAGCACAAGTAGTAACAAGATCCTATTACTTTATTTGTATAAATAAAATCTTCATGTTAAGACTTTA
>NW_009223126.1:0-18770 GCF_000690835.1 Fulmarus glacialis | reverse complement strand
GAAAGAGTGGTTTGTTTTTTATGAGCGCCGGGTCCTTTGCATTCTAAAGTGCAGAACATGGAGAGGATCCAAAGGCAGGGAAGGGAGGAGGGTTTGGAGGTCTGCAGCTTGTTTCCTAACTTGGATTGCAAGTTCCTCCATCACCACAGAAATGCAGAAAGATGGAGAGGTGATAGCCAGCTGTGAAGAGAGAGGGAACTGCAGCAGGTGGGTAGTTCCTAGCAATACCCTGGTTCCTGGAGTAGCTGCTTGGGGAGGGAAAGGTGAGCAGAGCACTAATACTCCATAAGTAGACTGTGAGCAAGTAAGTTCCCATTCATACTGTGGGACATGTTCTAAGGGTATTTCCCTTTCTGTATACACAGGGACTGAAAAGCTGAGGTCATTCTGTCTGCACTTATTGCTGCTGACTTAGTGTTTTGTGTGAAACAGAAAGGGGAAGTAAAGGTTACAGAAAGATAAGTGTTGTTTATTTCTTTTGATACAGGAACATTTCAGGTGTGCACAGACAATTTTACCTGATTCTCCTCCTAAATATCAGGTGTGTGGTGTGGTGCTAATAACTAACCAAAATCACTCTATCCTTTTTTAACAGCATGACATAGAAATAAATAAAATTGTATCCACAACTGCAACAAAGACAGATTCCTCTGTAATGTCTAAATCAATAAGTTCTTCTTTGGATGACACTGAAGTTAAGAAAGTAATGGAAGACTATAAGAGGCTTCAAGTAGAAGTTCAGAGGTTACGGGAGGAGAATAAACAGTTTAAGGTAAAGATACTTTTTTTTTTTTTCCAGATTTACCCCTTTCCTGAAAAAGAAGCTTCTGACTTAAAGGTTTGGTTGCCTGATCTTGGTGCAATATTTTAATATTGTCTATAAATTAAAAGATAATTTAAGTTTCTTTCTATAAATTGAGAAAATGTGTTGAAATCGATGCTTCCTTTGACAGGAGCATACAAGTCATGCAGTCAGAGAAACTGGATAGCAACCCAAAGTAATGAATTGCCCTTTTTTCTTTCCCACCTAATTTTCTCAGTCTGAATTAAGCATTCAGTGTTGGATTTGGCCCTGCTCTCTCAAACTGATGGGAGCTTGAGGGCAGTGTTGTGCAAATACAGAATGTTTTAGTAATTGCGCCTATAATATGCAGTTGAAATGACCAAAGTAAGACAGATTAATAGGACATACGCTTCCTGTCATATCCAGCACATCACTGTGAAATCAAGTAATTGAGAAGCCTTTATCACCATGCTGAAAAACTTTTTTAAAGTAGTTTCATTTGTTGTAAATGTCTAGTTTCATAGATAACAGCACCAATGAAAATTTGGAATTTGTGACTATTGGAGCCCAGCGAAAGGAATTCTGTTCTGTCAGCTCTGATGCTGCTCGCCTGGCTGATGCATGAAAAAATTCTTTAAACGTTTGTAAACTATTTTTGTTTTACACATAAAAATAATATATGTATATAGCTGAGACGCGATCTTAACTTCTCCTTGTGTTCTTGTTTTGCCAGTGTCTCACAATACTATAAGTACTATATGATTTTATTTTATTTTTTTGCAAATCAGTCTTGAATAAACACTCCACAGGAGACATCTAGAATTGAGCTGATGTCTTACAGTAACGTCTTAAAATGGTGAGCTGTTTGTTCCCTTTGTGGAGTATTAGAAACATCTGTAAAACATCAGAAAACGATGTTAAATTACTGCCAGCCACCAGGTGCTGTCAGTGTCAGGATAGAGTCACTGTCAAAAGGAAGCTAAAATATTTTAAAATGAAAATGTGTTGTTTCTAGCAGTAAAATTACTGTATAGGTAAACAACATTTTATTGTTTACAAAAGTCAGTTGTCCCCATCCAGACTTATAGCAGTAGTGAGGTATCAGGTAGTCTGTGACTTTTAATTAATAAATAATTAAAAACCTGTTCCTCCAGAACAGGTTTAAATTCAAAATTCAAAAATGAGAAACAAACACTGACATACACTGAGCCTTTTGAATTTCATTTATCTGACAATTTTTAAGGCTGCAGTAACTTTAATTACAATTTTATTTCTTGAGTATTTTTTTATGTATAGACTGGAGGCTTTTGCTTCAGTATCTTATACTTTTGCACTATAATACTGTATCACATAAAAAAAGTCTAACACTTGCTTCAGCTGTATACAAGTTAGGTCACAAAAGGCTCGCTTTACCGTCTCCTAAAGTGCTCTGTGTGTGGAATGGAGTGTGCTAACACACAGCTGTGCTGCACGACAGTTCAGATCAAGTTGTGGGAAACATCATCTCCACTTGAAATGATAATACCTGGTGTAATGATGTTGTTTTATTTGTTGTCTCATACATCTTTAAATCAAGAGAGCTGTCAAACTCATACCAAGAAGATATCCTAATTATTGCCATTAGTTTCATGTCAAAATGTCAGCATTAATATGATGGGGGAAATAGATTTCCCTTCAAATGCTGGTAAAATTTGCTTGTGACATCTAACTAGGGGAATGATGTGTATAATTGCCTTAAAGTTGCATATTTTTCATAACCTCTCCTAGTTATGTTGAAAAGCATTTTCCCCAACAGCACTATATTTGCTTATAGAGCAAGAAAAGCATCTTCGTGCTATTCCCTCCATCATTGTTTTTGAGGTTCTGGAGCTGTCTTCAGACTTTGGACAAGTGTTCTTGCAGGCTTCCTCATTGCTTCCTCTATTACCTTAGTCGTACCTTCCCCTATTACCTTAGAAAACTCCCAAGAGCATGTGGTTTTTACTCTGCTAGTCAATTAGATACAGAATTCCTCTCCTACCTCACTACCCTTTCCTTCAAGATTATCTAGAAATAGAGCTCTAAATTAGCTGTAAATTAGCTTTCACCTATTATATTATGCCCATCTAAAATAAATATGGTAAGGGTGAATATTTAAAGCTTTTTTTCAGTAGAAGTAATCAATATATCTTCCTTTAGGAAGAAGATGGACTGCGGATGAGGAAGGCACCCCAGACAAACAACCCAATATCTGCTTCTGCAGCTGCTGTCAAGGACGAAGGGCTCAGCTCCAGACTACTTGCTTTGGTGGTTTTGTTCTTTGTCTTTGGTGTAATTATAGGAAAAATAGCCTTGTAGAGGCAGCATGCTGGAAATTGTAAATTGGTTTGATGGTTCTGCCATATCATTGGATTAAATTTATTCATAACAATGTTTAAAAAAAAAATTAATGTATGACATCTCACAGGTCTTGCCTTTAAATTACCCCTGCACAAATACTATGTAACATAATCTAGAAAGTTTAAAATGTACAATGAGTGAATGAATGAAAGAGAATATGCTTCAATGATGAAGGGGGGGGAGAAAATCATGATTTAACACTACAATGGAATATTGTATATGTCATTTTAAACATTCTTAGACCCTGGTACATGTTGCTGGATTACCTCTTTTTAAAAAAAAAAAGAAGAAAAAAAAAAGGAAAAATTAGAAAAAACTATTCCTCCACTGCTGGAGCTGGCCCTATTGGATGTTTGGAGCTGGGTTAGGCAGGAGGTGTTGATAACTTCTGTAAAATACGTTAATCCACCATTCTGCTCATAAATTTAACAGTTTCTGTCAGTGTCTTCAACTCTGTGCAAGTTACCAATTTCTTGGCACTTAAGTGAATAGTGAGAAGCTGAAAAGAATTGTATGTGGCAATGCTGAATGTGCTAGGCATCATTAAGAGGCATATGTTGACTGGTATGACGCTCGTTTGGAATAAAGGTCAATGCCTTGTTCTCATAAAGGGACCAAGCTACATTGCTGTTGGTTCATTTAGTTGAATTAAAATGTTATTCAGAGATGTTTAATGCATATTTAACTTATTTAATGTATTTCATCTCATGTTTCCTTATTGTCACAAAATTGACTAATACTATATAGTATGAAAAGGCACCTGTTTAAAGCCAGTGACTAGAACTAAAAATTTGCTGCTGTAGTGATGCGAGATTCTTCTGCCTCCTGGTGTTTTGGGCACTACACAATTGTTGGGAGTTTTGATCATCTGAGCATTGGAGAAACAGTGGTCAGGAAACTGTTTTTGTATGTAAATAAGTCTATCTAGGGGAAAAAATATTAGTAGTAAACTAGTCCTATGCCGTAAAAGACCAATCCTGTTTGACTATGTAGCATCTTAAAAAAAAAAAGAAAAAAAAAAAAGAAAAGAAAAATTAAATAAAGCCCCCAAATTAATGTTTCTTTTGTTACTTTTGTCATGTTCTCACAGTTTTAGAGGGGGGGGAGGAAACAGTGTTCTCTGTCAACTTAGTTTGTTTATGGCATAAGGAAACTTGCAGCCTTGTTTCAGGATGAATTTTTTTTTTCCAGCCTAATTTTAAAATCAATCCAAACAACCCCATCATGAGCCTGATATACGTAAGTGTTGTTCAGAGTAACCATGCTGACTGCTGAGATACAAGGTAACTTCCCAATTGTCAGTTTAGTTGGGTTCAGTAGTTAAGATGCTTGATAGCACGTTGAAAATAAGGTTAAGGTAATTTTGTTTGTAAGCATACTTCTAAAACAAAACACATAAACTCAGTGTGTTTTAACATGTTAAACTTCAGTAGATGAAATAGCTTTTGAGCAGGTAAATTCCCATATATTCTTAGATGGTAGGTCCAAAAACCATCGGTGACAAGTTTTTGTAACACCTTTGAGGATTAAGATACGTCTTTTAAAAGTGACTTGCTTCATTCCTTTATTATTCCTGTGATTTCTTGAGAAAGCTGTTAGGGCTGTAGCCTGTCTACTACACTCGTTGACCTTTATATTTGTTCCACGTGTGTCTCAAGGGTTTCCTGCTTTGCAAGTGCAAATATGTGAAATTTTTTGTGAGGTTTAATAAGAAAATAGGAGGAAAAAATCTTAACTGGTGTGTTCAGCTTATGAACACAACTCTGGAAGTATTTCTAGAAGATTCAACAGAAATGAGGGGTGTATCTTTAGCATTCTAAAATGCCAATGCCTTGTCTGCTCTGCCTGTGAAGGGCAGAGAAGATGGGAAATGAGCTGGAAAGAACGAAGCAGTGAGTTCAGTGTGACAAATTGGGCAGAACTGATCAAGAAAAAGATACTTTCCGGGCAGTAGAAGCTAATGAAAACTTGTACATGAAACATTTTAAAAGAACCTTTTGAGAAAGACAAGGTTGTAAGTGATGTTGCGAAATTAGTTTTCATGGCTTTGAAGAATATATTTGAGAAAACCTTTACTGAAGTGAGACTGAGCTATGCAGTATTTTTTTAAGAGGCTGTAGATATCTTGATCTCAGTAAAATGTGTTATCAGAAGAGCTGAATTCCTAATTTGCTTTTAAAAAAAAAAAGATACCAACTTTTTGAGAGCCCTTCGTTCTGCTGAAAAACAGCCTCAAAAAACTTTGTTTTAAAAAAAAATCTCTGTCTTTCCAGGAGGATCGAAGCTTTAAACTGGTCTCTTGTGAGTATATCTGTAATAATGTTCCAGGCAAATGTTACGCACACTGTTAGTTACCACAGTTGACTTTGCTGGCACAAGCAGCTCCCAGATGAAGGTGAAAGCCAGCAGAATGTCTGTCTTCCTTCCAGTGTTCAGTAGTCTCTTCTTGGTGATCTGTGGCAACTTGGAACTTTAAATCATTTGTGAGCAAAGTTGTTCCTGTTACTTGCACTCCAGGATTATAAAGAGGTCCCAGAAAACACTCTCATGCTTTGCTAGATGCCTTACAAACACGCGATCAAGGAGACCAACAGAGGACCTTAGTTAGTTAAGGATCTGTTGGTAATGACTGTAGCCTGCAGTTGGGGCTGACCCTCATCATCAGTCCTAAACAAGACTGTTAAATTAACTGCCTGTATTTTGGAACTTAACAAAATTCTGAGGTCTTTCCTAACCATTTCTGACAACAGCCTGAACAGACAGTAGCACTGAATTTTCTGGGTAATGCTTTGCTTTTGCTGAGCTTAAAATAAAATGACTGATCAGTGGAATCCTTATTACCTGTCTGTTTGACTGGACCCTTCTTTAATATGCAGTAGAAAGAAGTCTAAGGATGTTTTTTCTTCCAGGGTTCGTAGAAGGCCAGTCTGTAGATACATTGCAAAAATATATTGGATGGATGTTCTTAAGCCATCTGGATGTTTTGTAAGTTGTTCCTTGCATGGTGACACCAGAGCAATGTTTTCATGAAGTATTCATAGAAAGTAAATTATTCTGGAGGGCTGTGTGTGTCTTAGGAAGTTACGCACGAAACACAGAGATTCTAAATAAGATTATTGTCTGGTGTCCTCACACAACACCAGATACTAGAAACCTATAATTGATATGTGATAGTAGAAATCATGTATCAATGATAGTAGAAATATTACTTAATCCAATTTTTGTCCTTACTGTTATTTTAAGGTGCCCACTTGCATATACATCTATTGTTAATTTTTGTAAGAGCCAGTAGAGGCTGCTTAGGTAGTCTTCATTTTGTGGAGCTTTATACTCCTGTCTGCACTCTTTGGGCAAATTTGGTATAAATAGATATTTTAAATGTCTTGAAGCCTAGTACTAGGAAATGAATGGAAAATGGTTTCTACTATTTTCATGTAATTATCCACACCTTAAAGCAAATACCCCATGCATGAATGATCATAACTATTGCTCTGCATTGGCAGTTGTCAGCTGTGAATGCACAACTGGAACAATTGCATATACAAGCTAGGCACCCAGTTTCAGGTTACTGTTGAAAAGCCTTAAGGATTGAAGAGCAAGATAATACCATGTGTGTCATCTTGAGAGGGATTGATGTACCATAATGTAATTTTCTAAAAATACAGGATTGTAATAGCTTGATGGTGGTATTCCATGTTACTTTTTTGTCCGGAAATACTGTTAGTGGGATAAAGTTGGAACCTCACTTTGCAAATTGCTAGAGTTTCTTCTCCCCAATATAAAGGGTTTCTATTCACTGCACATGTGAACTTGCAGTTCTTACAACAACCTTGACTTAGCAGTCAGCATATTTACATAGCGGTGTGCGCACAAAAATGGATTGTTAATGTCTTAAGATACTTGATGCTGCAGTTGCCTAATGAAAGAAAACTATGTTATCCCTTTTTTTTTTTTTTATTAAGAAAATGTGTATGACACTTTCATCTCTTAATTGGAACACTTCCTTAATTCTTGGGCACAATAGTGACTTAACTGTAGTATTCTAAGTTTTTGAAACTATACTTCTCTTGTTCTACATGATGTCCTGAAATGCCATATCCTGAGTTCAGTTTTCTTTATAAAGTAACTGACAAAAAAACACAACCAAAAATCCCTCTGTTTGAAATTAAAGAACATGTAAAACAAACACTCTGAACTTCATGTTTGTTGTGGCTGTGTTACAGCTGCAATAGTACTTCACAGCAGCACTAGAGCAGCTTGGGGTTGGAAAGCTGCTTTTTCATTGTTTGAGAATGGGTTACCATCCATTACTCAAATCCTCAAGTGAGCAAGTTGAGAAGGGACATGTGGTGAGTGAATTTCAGTGTACATATTTGAGATTTTTTTTTTTTTTTGAGTCAGAAACACTAATATAAAAAGAAGAAAGTAATCTGTACAAGAGTGAGACTAGTTCAATACCAGATGTGGAAGTTACTATTCTTTGTAATCAGATACACATCGAAGAATTTAATTTACTAATTAAAAAATATTTGTATAAACCAATGTTTAGGCATTTTAGAAAGAAAAGCAACTACTGAGCAAGGCTGCTTGCTCATATAGTGAAACCTAGCACTTCTGTAGAGATACTTCATTAAAAGAGGACAATGGGATACAATGATAAAAATCATCTGTTACAGTTAGATAAATAATGGGGGTTATTGTTCAAGCAGGGCAGTGGTGATCCTTTGACCATGTCCAATTAAGATTTCTTTGTATTATGCTGACAGCTTCATGTGTACTGAATCACTTTGTTTAATGGGTGTCAGTGCAAAAGTGACATTACTCATTGTGCTGTTATTAACTTTTATTTTGATTAGCTTCAGAGGACGAAGTAATTGTGTGTTTCCAATACTCAAATCTGCTTAACTATAAAATTTGTTTGTTTTATTAATGGTTGAATTTTTTGTTACTGGATAAATGTAGATTATTTTTTTAAAATAACACAAGTAAGAGCCAGCCAGATGTAATATTCTAATAAGCATGCACTTGCACACTTCCAAAATGACTATATACCTGTCACTTACTCCACCATTTCCTGTGGCTTCACTCCTTTTACAGAACTGCTTTCACTTTTGTACTTTGAAGAGTAAAACCTTTGCAAACTTTACTAAACTTCCATGTAGATCTTTTTGCCTCCCAGTCCAGGCCTAAGTTTGTCCTGAAGCTTCTGCATGAGTGAAAACTACAAAAAGGAACGCTGAGTCTACGAGTACAGAAACAATGCTGCTTTTCCTTGAAGCAAACTTGAACTTTGGATCTTTCCTCCTATGATTTGTCATTAGAAAACAGCCTTTTCCAGATGGCAAAACAAAAGAATTTAAGAAAACAAATGAATTAAGAAGAATTAATTGAAGCCGCATATTATAAGTTGACATTATACATCTGGCATTTCTGTTTATGTTTCAGCATGAGTACATTTCATTCCTATTTAATAAGTTCCTAATTTTGTGATTTTTTTTTTTCCCCAAGATTTCGAAGTGCCTATGAAAAACTGAAGAACAGCCCATAGTAAAGTATTGTTCCCAGTTTAGCTGTACTTCATTTTTTTAATCAAATCTTTTTCTTCAGTGGATAAACTCACAAGATTAGAAAAGCCTCTTGAACTCCCTCATGTTTGAGTTGGCGAAATTCCCACACACCATTATCCACACACAACTACTTTTAAACGACTTTCATTAAGGCTGTACAAAGTCAAGCACTCAGAAGTTAGGAAATAGCAAAACCAAGTTTGTGCACTTTGTTTGGCCACTTCTTGTGGGTACGTTGCAGTATCTGATCAAGCCTTCAGTACCTGGTCAGAAAAGCGATCTAGGGCTGCCCAGAAGGTGTCTAAAACTGCCCAACCTTGTGTGCATGACCTTATATAATCTTAAGTTCTCTTAAGATATGTATAATCAGGTTTTTAAAAGTTGGACTTAAAAAATGGCATTATGGTATTATGTGTAACCCACGTGTGTGTGTCAGGATTGAATCTTTTACGTTCTGCGTGTGGACACCAGTTCTTGACCTAAGCATCTGATGTAGTGGTGAGTAACTGAGCTGAAGCAGCAGGTTTTGTTTTCATATTTCACTGGCAGGCCACACACAAGTGTGACTGGAGCCAGGAATTTTTACTTCAGTTCTGAGCCCAAAAGAGTGTTTCTGTGAAGGCTGCAGGCTCTCCAGCCCAATTTCTTTCCTGATCTGTTCTGCCTGAGCTGTCAAATCTCACCCCATTCCCTCCGTCAGCCCTTTGGTTCAATCCAAGTCGTCCTTTTTCCTTCACTGCTCCTTGGCAAAGAAACCAATGTTCAGCCCAGTGTCTTTAAATGGCTTTTTTTCTCTGCTGCCTATTTATTTTCCATCTCAGTCTCTTTCTTCCCATCACCCTTCCGGTCTTGCTCTTCCCTGACTGCCTGTCCTGGACTTTGGGCCCACGGGAGCACTTTGTGGCTGCACCTAGGCTGCCTGGCGGAGCGCTCCCTTGACATGTCCAACTCTGGTCCCAGATGCCTTTTCCCATCCTAGGGAACCACTCACCTTTCTGCCTCCTCTTTGATCGAACTTACTCCTTCTTCCTCTTCACCCTGTGTAGAGTTTGGAGCAATGAGTCTTGTCAACCATCTCCTTTCCGTCTCCAGCTTTTTTCTGCTTTTTCAATGCAGCATATTTATTTATAGTAAATAGCATGCTTTTATATTCGGTGTGGATTGTTTATCAAATGAAGCACTAGCTCAATGCTGTTAATGTATCCAAAAGTGTTTTAAAACCTTTTTGTGTATTTTCTTTCTGTTTAAGAATTGTTTGGGAAATCTAGAATGCAAAATACGTTCTAAGGTATTTTAAATGGGGGCATGAAGGCGGCTAATTGGAAAAATAAGTTACTGTTAATTGAGTTGTGAAGAGGAGATCAGACCCATGACTATGTTTGTCTGGCAAACTCAGCTCATGATTTAAATTTTTGTGCCTGCTAGAGAAGCAGAAAATTGCAAAGGCAACTTGTCTGAGTAGCTTATGATATTAAAGAAGGTGTGAAAGACTTTCATGTGCAGACCTAGTGCAGGAAGCTAGTAAATGTATTCAGAGTGCTTGAAAATGATTTTATTTTTCTCTCCTTTTTGGAGTGGTTAAAAAAATGATTAAACTTTTGAAAAGTATTATGTAAGAAGTGAATGGGGAAGAGTTTTCCAAGACACATGTGCCTGTTACCTTTGACTTTCAGCTGGTACTAACCTGCCAGTGCATCTGTTAGCCTGGTTTTTCTTCACAGGTACAATAAAAAAGTATATATTTATTTTACAGTTGAAAGGAATCCAGTAGCCAGGACTAATGTTTGTTGCCTATGTCCTAGACCTGTTTTTCTAATGCAGTGTTAGACATGAAACATGAAGTTACTTGGTTTTGTCTTGTTTATGTCAGATAAAGATAAATGAATCGCAGAACTAGAAGTTGGTGGCTACCGTGGAATCCTGATTATATTCAAGCTAGGCATACAGCCATGCAAACTGCTAATAAATGTAATTGGTGCTTCAAAAGGGCATAGCTGAGCAAATTTCATATAAAATCCGGTAGTGAAGAAGAAATTAGATGGAAAACTGAATTAGAATTGGCAGTTTTCTAAGTGAAAGCTATTAAATGGGCAAAACCCCAACAATTTTGCAATCGAGAAGGGGGACAACTTTGGCTAACTGCCCATCCTGTTTCAGTGATGAAATGAAGGGAAAAATTAGATGTAAAGTAATATAAAACAAATAAGAAAAAGGGAAGCAGACAGTAATCAACTCTAAATGAGAGTTATGAAGTGTAGAAAATTAATAAGGAAAGCAATAGCCAAAGGAAAAGAAAGATGTGTAGGTTGGAGTGCTTGGAGAGGGTGATAAAGAGCTGAAGTTCAGAGGAAATCTTTGCGATAGGATAAGAACCATTGCTAAATACAGGTGGTAAAACTGCTAGTGATGGAAATGGAGAGGTGATGTCATTCATTAGCAATGCTTAATATTAAAAAGTAACATTTTAAAATTCAGTAGGTCTAGAAACCTTGTATCGGTGTTTCTGAGGGAGATACCTGGGGCAGTCTCTGACCTGCCGATGAGAAGGATGGCAAACAGGACAGGACGGCCTGGTGAAGTGCTTAACTAGCTTGACACCCCCAGGGAAGGGGTGAAAAAGGACATGAATGTTAAGAAGGAGTGTGATGCAAGTCATTTCATTCTATCTTTGGTTTTCAGTTTTCTTTGGGATTAGAGTGAATTGAGTATATCTTGGGCCCCTGCAAAGCTTGGCGTTTTCTGACAATCACACCTTTTAGCAGGTCATTCAAAGAAAATCATAATGAAATGGGGATGCTCACAGAAGGGTTCTGCTGAGACCCGATACGATTCAGTGGTTCCAGATCACTGGTGAAGATAAGAGATAAAACTACTGATAAAATGTTAACATGACAAAAATATTCATACCCAGGACCAGAGCGAGCAAGAGCTTCACGTGTTCCCAGTGCAGTCCCAGGGTGAAAGACTAATGAATAAGAATGTGTTCTTGTTTTTAATTGCCGTTAGCAGTAAGTGATTATACTTCTGTATGTTTCAGCTGTGAGAGTTGGGAATTTTGGATGCAATTTGGATATTTACATTTTAAAAGAGAAGCTGCGTAATTGGAATGGATGCTAAAAAAGATTCAAAAATTACTGGTGGAGTGTGAAAATGCCTTAGAGAGGGTGAGAGAGAAAAACTCAGTTGGCTGAGTTTATCTGCCAGAATCGAGAATGTCTTGATTACAGTGCACAAGTATCTTCACGGGGAGAAAATACTGAATGCTGCAGCTCTCTGATCTTAAAAAGAGCAACACAACAAGAATCACTGACTGGCAATAGAAGCCAGGCAAATTCAAATTGGAAAAAGGCACAAATTCTTGAGAGAGAATAACTGTGTAATTTAGGAATGTTTCTCCAAAAACTGTGAACAGAACAATAAAAGTTATGATATTTATGCAAATAGCTTTTTCATGGCTTTTTTTTCTTTCAGAAGTATACTTCAAGGGGGGAGAAACACAGGACAAAGAGGCTCCTGATGAGGCTTTCATAGGGAAGCTTAGTCAGCATAGCCCATCTGTCGTGCAGAGTTGTGGAGCCGTGTTTAAACATCCAGTGCTGCTGGAGCCGTGTGGTGGTTCACCTGCTATGGAGGAGGTGGGAGCTTCCTCAAGTGTTGTTGCATAAGTATGTGATGTTGTCTTGTAACTTTTTACATCATGTTAATGCCATCACCACCTTGAAAGGATCTGTGGTCTTGGAGGAGTTTTTACACCATGCGGTATCTGAACACTTGCCAAGTTTAATACATTTCCATACTATGTAAATGGCAAAAAAAAAAAAAAGTATCTGCACACAAATCTCATTCTTGGGGGTAAATGTAGGGCGGGAATTGCCTTCCCCCTCCTCCACCCACCCTCCAAAGACAGCGCAAGGCTGTTCCCTACTCTTGCCATGGACATCTTTCGGTCCTGCAGAAACATGTCGCGTTGCTGATGTGAGTCACAGGAGCTTTTCCTCTAGGCTGCAGTGAGTGACCGCTCTAGCACGGTGATGGGAAACAGGTCTGCTGAAGAAAAAGTTCTGCTGGGTGTATGGTTTACATGAGATGCAGCTGTGCTACCCTGGACTTGCCCCGATTCACAGCATCTCAACGGGGACATCCCAAAGGAGACGCCACATCCTCCAGGATGCACTTCCAGTTCTTCAAATGGTTGCCCATGGATCTCCACGCAGGAGCAGGCAACAAAACACAACAACCCTTAGAAACAGGTTTTTTTTAACTAACCCTGGAGAAGTCTCCTTCTCCACTGATTGTAGAGGGAACCGCAGGCGAGGTAGCTAAGCCTGGCTTTTCTGTGTATCATCTTAGAAGTATAGCCGTTTATGTGCACGATTAATATTTGATCATGCCTGGAACATGCAAACATGATGACAACATTTTTGTCACAATTGTATGCATTTAATAAGCGTCTCATTTGAATTATTAGTTAATGTACAGATCCCCCAAAAGTATTTTTGTGTTATAAAACCCATAATTTATCTAAGTACAAGCTGCAAGTTTGTAAATACAGCATTAAGAAGGTAGCTATTGCATAGCTGGTTTAACAAAATATCCTTTGTGAGTAAGATATATAGGCTTATTTGGAGAGGATTTAGCTACTGGGAGGAGGTCATCTCCAAGTAAGTTATATGCTTCTTAGCTGCAGCAGACGGAATATAATTTCTTAGTTTGTCCTTCTTGTCAGTAGAAATCAGTCTGACCTGACTGTGCTGTCCGATTCGAGTGTCTCAGCTCGTTGTTCACTAGAGGCAGATTTTTAAAACATCTTTACAGGAATGAGGCTGGAAGTGACATTTTGATTGAAAGGAGAGCTGGATTAACAACTGGCATGCCAGTACACTTACTAAAGAGGAGACACTGAAAATACATGGCCTGAAAAGACTTCTAAGCGATGTTCTGCTTCGCTCGGTGCACAGTGAGTGGGAGTCACGATTGCCTGGCAGTGCCTTTGCCTGCTGGACAAGGCGGGCAGCGACACGGGGCCATTGCTGACGTACCAAAGTGCAGGCCTGTACTGCACTGGAAAAGCCAGAATGCAGCAGCAAGGATGCAGTGTCTGCAGCTAGGTAATGCTGAAGGCCGGAGCAGTTGTGCACATTTATTGTATCTTCTTTTATGACCAGGGTCAGGCATAACAGTCTGTCGAGGTAATGCTCTTTGAGGGCTGCTTTTTGTACATATGTAAGTGGAAGATTGTATGTTGCATTTTTGTGTGCATACATACACACGAAAACTGCAGAAAATGCCTGTAAACTGAGAAAGGCATGATTAACTGTGCCCTTATCGAGAGCACTTGCTGACTTTTATCTATTGCTGACTGACTCTGCAGATCAAATTTGCAAGAACGGCAATAAGGAGTATGATGGGAGGGAACTTAACCTCAAAGAAACTCAGCAGCCGACACTTTGGATGTTTGAATTACATCTGAATCAAGCTCTCGATTGAATCTTAACAATGTCAAAAGCTCAAAGCAGCAATTTTAATTGATGTCGCTTCTTCCCCCCCCCTCCCCCCCTTCCCCCCCCCCATATTGCTAAAGTATCTATTTCAATGTGCAGCGCATCCCTGTCACTACATTAAATTTGTACTCAAAGAAGAGGGGAGATTAGGCAATAACGCCACAGGACAAACAGTATGTAGCCAGGCATATCTTCTTGGCTTCGTGCACTGTTGTTGGTTTTTTTAAAAAAGTGTTTCCAAATCTGAGTAAAAGTGATTCCAGATGTGCTCAGTTGAAAGCTATAAGTGTCATGCTAGCACCAAGACTATCTGAATTCTGTGCTGTACCTGAACAGATAACTAGTCCCATCTTAAAAATAGAAGTGCTATAAACAATAAAAAGGCCACAGGCAAAGGTTTTAGTGCTTCATTCCCATTAGCATCCTTTTTTCCCAAGTATTTTAGACTAACATAGTTAGAGAATTCCTCTGACGCTCCAGCACACTGAATCAGAGGTGCTTGATACGACGTGGGTCGCTTGTCTGGGCTGTCAGGACTGGATCCATCCGTGGGCCTTTCGCCAATGTACAGCAGGCTGCGGTCTTTCATGTCTTGCTCCGTTTTGAAAAGTTCGTACTCCGTGTGGGGCAGCTTGATGCCCAAGGCCAAACATCCATTTGTGGGTGTTATATCCTGCTCCACCCCAGCACTCCAGGAGCTTGTCAGCCCACAGCTTCCAGGTTCTGAGGAGTTCAGCATCATCACCGTCACCTGGTCCATTGGTGTCACCCGAGCCTGTGTGACTTTAAAAGCCAGCTCTGTCCCACCTCTCACTTTGGAGGAGGGGATGCCTTGGGTGTAATGCCCAGATGCGTAGATGGTGAAAGTCGGCTGCTTGCAGAGTGGGTCGGAGTAGTGGTAGTAAAAACCTTCCCAGGTGTGGTTGTTACCGTGGAATATGAAGTACCTGGTAAGGAAAAGCACCGCAGGTCGGACCTCGCAGTGGGTGCTCACCCCCCGCTGCCACTGAGCTGCATTGGCAGCTGAGCTCTGACGGGCAGTA
Organism: Fulmarus glacialis; assembly: GCF_000690835.1. Classification (NCBI taxonomy): domain Eukaryota; kingdom Metazoa; phylum Chordata; class Aves; order Procellariiformes; family Procellariidae; genus Fulmarus; species Fulmarus glacialis. Next base: position 3,496 of record NW_009223126.1, on the reverse strand, counting down.
TAGGGGGGTGGTGTTCATCAGCTCTGTATATAATACCACAGGCCGGGCAAGGATGCACATGGTGCTGCAGAAGACAAAAAGTAACGTTTTTGTAAACTGATAGGCAAAAAACCCTTTCAGAATATTTTAAAAGCTGAAACTCCCCTCTCCTGCACCAGAGTGTTTAACTGCAATGAACTTGGCCCAAGATGTTAAAGCAGATTAAGTGAGATAAAGCGCTGCCCTGGCTCTTTGCTATTCTGGTACGCTGGGCAGGACGGAGAGGTCTGTGCCCCGAGGCTGCGCTCTGCCCTGTGCCAGGGCCGCTAAGGACAGGCTGCAGGGAGGAGGACAGGGCAAGGGCAGAGCTGCTCTAAGGGCAGGGAATGCTCCCTCGCGCCATCCAGGTTGTTCCCCCGCAAGTTTTCCACTGCAAGCTGCTGCACATACCCATGGGTGAGGATGAGGGTGCTGGGAGATGTCAGCTACACCACGGCATTTCTGCACCGGTTCAGAAAAACAATGCAGTCTTTTCGGCAATCAGAAAGGCTGTGAAACCTCACCGGGGGGGGGCTTCTGTGGCTGTACTACCTCACACTGATGGCAGCCTCTCCAGGACAGCCAAAAGCACGGGACGTTCTGCTTCCCCCTCACCCCCTTCCCACTGCGGCCGTACAGAGCCCCTGCCCACGCTCCCGCATCTGCGGCTGCGTTTGCAGGTCGCCATCCGGGCGGCAGGTGAGGCGGGTCGGGAGGGAGGCAGGGGGTTTGCAGAGCAGCCAGACTGGCCATTGCACCGGAGACGGAGAAGAAAAGGACCTACTGCAAAACGAGGACCTGACCTTTGTGCTCTGCCTGTGCTTCGTGCAGAGCTCTGAGTCAAACCAGTCCTGCAGCTGATCCAATGCCAGGAGGTTTTTTTGTGCAGCTTGGAACTTTTTCTTATACTTCATATATCACAACTGATTTATTTTTAAATAACCAGGGTTTGAACATTGTATCGTTTTCTAGAGCACAAGCTAATCTTTACTGAACTGTCATACGCAACAAGGTTAAATAACTCGGTAGTTAGCTGTAGGGTGGGTAATTTACATGCAAGTTGATTGGAGTCTACTGTAATTTAGTCATTTTCAGCTTGCTTTACTGCTACTGTCACGCTAATGAGTGCTGACAGTACACAGTACATTATGACTAAATAATCCCAGAAGTTGGCAAATATATATGCTCTCCTTAGACAGGAAATTCTTTGATAATGAAAGGTAATTTGGGGAGAATGGGTTTCTTTAAAACAGATACAAATTTAAGGGAAAAAGAGTGATATTTTCATAGAGAGGGTTAAAAAATAATTCCTAAGATAGCTGTGTAACCCTCACTAGCACAAGCAAATGGATGTTAGTTCAGGAAAAAAAAAAAAAAAAAAGAAAAATCCTGTGCCCAATAAAATTATCACTATAGACATGGAGCCAAAAATCTTACTTGCTTAAACCAGTCGTGTGAAGTTATTTCTAACGTATGGCAGCTTCTAATTATCGCCAAGTGGTGACATCATGTGCTGGTCCATTGGAGAGCTGTTAGCTGATTAATTACAGTGCTATATTCAGAGAGTGAATTTCAGTATCTTTAGGTTTAGTTTTAAATTAACTTTTTAAAGTGTTTATATTTACCATCTGGTTTTGCTCATATATATGGTTTTGGCCCAATTTGAGAATGTTACTTTTGAGGGGGTAGAGGGCTGTTGTGCTGTGTTTTTCAGAGTTCAGTTGGTGTAGTTTGTGGTGTTCAGGAAATGTTGCCCCCAAAATAACGTTTTTTCAGTTAATTCAATTCTATCTGCTAAAGTTCAGGGAGATTTTTTCACCCCATCTCACTGCTCAATCATTTCTGAATTGATTAGCTATGATTCAGATGGAAATGTGCTTTCCTGGAAATAAACTAACCTGCTGCGAAATAAAATAAAATAAAATAAAATGCAACTAAGCCTCCTGCTCAGTTTTATTTACATCAAAGTGAAAGTCTGATTTCTGTGTAATAACATATTTGTATTCAGGGCAACTTCCTCTTCTTAATGGCATTACACTGAGGAGTAATGATTTAATGGCAGATGTTGCTTCCTCGCTCCTCTCTCAACCTGGAGGACACGAGAGAGCAAAGGAGAGGGGAGGAAGACAAATGACAGAGCAGGCAGCCTCTAATGACATGCAGCCCGAAGCTTTCACTGACTTCGGTGCGGGAAACTAGGAAACTGCATTTCCTAGGAAAACACAGCCAAAGAAAAGCCATGAACTCCAGGCTCATGCCAACGCAGGCTTGTTTCTGATGTTGGTTTTGCCGAGCCTTCACCCACCCCAGTCCCACGCTCTCGGTAAGGGAGAGGGTGAGCCCCACGTGCCGTGGAGCACCCAGGCATCACCCTGGGAACCTGCACCTCCAGCCCCGCACCTCCTCATCCACGTGTCCTTAGGACAGAAGGGGGCTAAGCGCAGGCAGGCAGTATTTTAACAGTAAGGAAATAACACGTGCTTGGCAAAGCTCATGAACCGATGAGGGGACCGCGTAAAGACATCGTCCTTACCACAGCGCTCTGCATAGGTCGCTGATAACCGGTCGGTCGGTAGTGGAGCCTCTCGACCCACTCCGTGTGAATGTCCCCAAGGTACAGCTCCTCCACCAGCCGGCTCCCGCTCTGCTGCGGCTGCAGCAAGGGCTGGTAATGCTTCTCCACCCGCACCAGGCTCAGCTCGTGCATGGCGAAGCCCAAGGCGGCAGTGCAGTCACGCTCGGTCTTGGCGCTCAACAGTTCGTAGAGGGCTCCGGGAGCCCAGGTGCGCCCCGGGGGCAGGAACCCACTGCAGCCCTCGCCGGAGGTCTGGTTGATCCAGGCGGCCACCTCCCGCATGGCTTTCTGGCTGTGGAAAACGATGCCAACTTTGTGGAGGTGGTAGTCGGCCTCGGTGGCCCCGCGGGTGATCCAGGAGGCCTGGCGCAGGCGAAGCTTGCCCTTGATGACCAGCGAGTAGGAGGGGTCGCGACAGGAGGGGTCCCAGTAGTAGAACTGGTAAGCCTTGAAGAGGCGGTTGGCGTAGAAGAGGTAGGATCGGGTGAGGAACTCAGGTCCCGGCCGCACCTCGCACCTGGGGAGGAAAGCAGTCCTGAGCCGCCCACAGCGCGTTGCCGGGGGTGCACAGGGTGAAATCCCTCCCCGGGGGCACCCAGGGTGCAGGAGAAGAGGGGTGAGCATGGGTGGCAGCAGCATCGTAGGCAGCAGCCTCCCACCCTTGGGTGGGCCACCCTTGGGTGATTTTAAGATCCGGGCATCTGCTACCAAAATGTGATGGTGCCAGAGAGAGGATCTTGCATTGTGCCACATGCCCGGGGAGGAGTGCCGGGGGCAGGGGGGATGAAGGCTGCTCTGCCCATTTGAGCCGGGTGTGCTCATCAGCTGCACCCTCATGGGGGAGAGACGCAGGAGGCTCTAAGGGTGCTGGGGGGGGCAGGGAGGACCTCAGGCCTCCCTCCA
>NW_009223125.1:0-1642 GCF_000690835.1 Fulmarus glacialis | reverse complement strand
CCCCTTCCCCCCGAGCGGTGGACACCCACCCAGGCTGGCTGTCGTCTGCGTGACCCCACGGCCGGTCCAGGAGCTGCAGCAAACCCGCCCTTTCTTCCGCAGTCTGTGGGCATGCACCAGTTTGCTCCACCGTACTGGTTTTACCTCCTCCCAGTTACAGTCCCTGCCTCTGCGCGCTCCTGTCCTGCCCGTCCCACCTTTCCAGTGCCCCGGTAGTTGTCCCGAGAGAGCAGCGGCGTTTGCTGCGGGTACAAAGCAGGTGTCCGTCCCGAGCCTTCCCCACATCCACGTCTCGCCAAAAAGCTCTCCTCTTTAATGTCTATACGTCTGTGCTATACGTTGAATTATCTCTGATTGCACCGTAAGGGGGCGAAATGACCTAGCACAGGTCTGTGTTTGCGAGGTGTTGGCATACTGTGGTTCGGAAGAAGGAAATGCCGTTGTCCCGGTGTTGGAGGAGACCGTGATTCGTCGTACTCGTCAGCCTGGGCTGATGATCTCCCTAGAGATCATCGGGGAGCAGCTGGCAAAGCAAAAGGAGACGGGGAGCTTTGAGGTTCAGCTTTCTGCAGCTCAGGGGATCTCCACGTTCCTGTCCTTAACTCCACGGCCCCCCCAGGTGCCCTTCGCTCGCTATTTGGCGATGAACAAGATCACCAACATTAAGCGCTACCACATCGCTAAGGTGTACAGGCGGGGGCACCACAGCCGCTACAGGGAGTTCTACCAGTGCGTGAGTGTTCTGGCGGCCGCTGCGCTCGCGGCTGAGACCGCTCGGGGCAGGAGGGAGCAGGGGACTGGCGTGGGTTTTACCGGCTGGATCGCCTTTAGCTGCTGCGGCGTGCCCCACCTCAGCTGTGCCAGGACCCTCTGCCGCTTCTTCTGCCCCCAGGATTTTGACATCGCCGGGCAGTTCGACCCGATGATTCCCGATGCCGAGTGCCTGAAGATCGTGCACGAGATCCTGAGTGACCTGCAGCTCGGGGACTTTCTCATTAAGGTGAGATCAGAGCCAAGTGGTTTTCATACCTCTGCGCCTTCCCTTCCCGTGGGATTGAGGCGCCGGTGAAAAGGCACGAGGAAACGCCAACAGCTGCAGCTTCCTGCACTGCTGGGGCAAGAAGAAATGGTGGTGGGGGGATCTCCCCTGAGCTAAGCCTGCCTCTCCCGCCCCCAGGTCAATGACCGGCGGATTTTGAATGGTGTCTTTGCGGTTTGCGGCATCCCAGAGAGCAAGTTCATAACTACGTGCTCTACTGTGGACAAGCTGGACAAGGTAAACGTTGTGCTGGTGGGGAGATCGCTTCCAGTCTCTGGGGGTGGATGTCTCGGGCTGGGCAGTGTCGTGGCTGTCCTCATCATAAAGAGGTTCAAAGCAGTGAAGCTGTTGGTGTTTGTAAGGGATTTGGGGAGCTCCTGGGCGTGGTTAAGAATAAAGCCTGGCGTTTCCAGTGGTTTCTGTTAACAATTCCTGTGAGAGAGACGCGGACCATAAGTGAGATTGCTGACTGCTGTCTTCCTGCATGTGTTGAGAATACGTGGGTGGGTGGATGCAGTGGGTGATGAGCATGTCCTGCAGCAACGGATGTTCTTCTCTCCCCTCGCAGATGCCGTGGGAAGAAGTGAGGAGCGAGATGGTAGG
>NW_009223124.1:0-7788 GCF_000690835.1 Fulmarus glacialis | reverse complement strand
ATGATTCTATGATTCTATGATTCATTAAACTATTTTCTGTCTTGCTCACTCCACCTTACACAGTAAATGCAAAAATTTTTTTTCCTGGCAAGGCAAGGCAAGACAAGGAAATAGAAGGGGGAAGAGTTGCAAATGTTTCTTCTGGATTAGTTTACAGTGCATTAAAGAATAGTTAAACTGATTTGTATCCCATTACTCAAAGGAAGGAACTAACCTGACATATTTTACATTCTTTCCATACTGGATTTCTGGGGACTTGAAGCCTAGTGGGAAAAATTACTATGGTATAGGATTAAATTAACTTAAATATCTGCAGTACAAATACATGAATAAAACATATCTAGATACACATGCTATACATAGTTAATTTCACCATTTTCCTCTAAAAATTATCTATAAGTAATTATCTATCTTTCATCTTTCATCTTCCCCATAGTTTTTCCTGTTTGCAGCTCAGAACAGTTTATAATTAACACATATCTCTAATAATGGGGGATCACATAGCCCTGCAAAATATCATTGAAAACAAGGTGAAGCATTAAGCAGTAACTCTGAGCACTCTTTGATCTTTTGTCAGTTATATCTCTTCCTCTACACTCAATTTTATACCATACTTCTTTTAGGCTCTCAAAACTTGGAGGCAAATTTGTCCTTTTCACTTTTTCTGTAGTATCAGTTTTAAAGCACACTATATTTAAATAGGATATTTTAGTATGTTAAGTTAATCCACTTCATTTATATATCTTTTGTCATTTTACACAATGCGTTCTTTCATTTTACTGCATAGAAGTTTACTTGCTTCTGCCCTTTACAGAAATCATGAAGAAAGGAAAAAACCAAAACCAAAACCACAAAACGAAACCAAAACCAAAACCACAAAACCAAAACCAAAACCACAAAACCAAACCAAAACCACAAAACCAAACCAAAACCACAAAACCAAACCAAAACCAAAACAAAACCAAAGACACACACACCCCCTAAAAAAACCCAACGCCTCACCTCCAAAAAACAAAAAAACCCAAGCCAACTTTGGATCTTTGGTAATGTACCTGGAATCATATTCAATTGTTATAGGTATTCTTTCAGAATTTGAAAATTAAGACCTTTGTGTCTAATTATTAAACATGAAAACTTTAGAAACAGAGTGCATTATATTTTAGGATGAAAAATTGACCAGTATTACAACATAAAAATTTTCATTATAACTCAAATTTTCATAACTTTCATAAACTTAACAAAAAGATTGTATTTGATATATAACACTCAAGTAGGAGTTCAATTCTCTACAAAGAAATGGTTATTTAGTTAAATTCTGGAGCGTAGTTCACAGGAAAAGACTAACTAGGCTTCAGGGAAACCTGCTAAGAGTATCTACAGTGCTGCACAGAGAAAACAAAGTTAGTACTAAATTTGCTGGTTCTGGATTGTTTCTATTCTTAAAGATCTTCTGACCCCAAGCTCAACATCATGAGCTACTATGAGTCAGTTCATTTAAATAAATGTCATCTAAAATACTCACTCTGATACCCAAGAAATCAACACTGAACATGTTTATAGTTCAGCAAACCATAAAACAATGAACAATATAAAAACAATGTGAGCGAACATACAATGACAAATACAGTTGAGTTTACTGTTAATCAGAAACAGGAAGGAGGAAAAAAAAGGTCTTAGGATTCTTAGCTCCAAATGAAAGGATTCATAAGGGTCTTGCATTCCATTTTTCCAAGTGATCAATTTCTACAATTATGGAAAATACTGAGGTAAGGCTTTCAGGTCAAATTAAAAAAGAAGAAATATTGGGTTTTGTGTCTAACATGCCTGCTGTGTGATTGTCAGTAATAATATTCCTTTTATCCCTTCAGTGTAAAGGAACCAATTCATCCAAACCTCTACTCATATGGTGTTTAGTATAATTTCATCTATGATAACTGTTGTAGCCATTAAAGGATACGAGAGTCCTTCATATGAAGTCTAGATGAGATAACTACATTTATTATTCTGTTCCCTTTCAAAGACCATGTAATTTCTCCAGATGATACCTGAGAATTTATGGAAGATCAGCTAAAATCTCTAGAAAAATTTGTAATTCATTGCATTCCTTGGGGAAAAAAAAAAAAAAAAATTCTAAGATTTACCTAATTCCACAGTTAAATAGCTACACCTTTCCTCTATTTTGAATATGTTTAAATATCAGCCACGTAATCTTCCTATTCCTTAAAAAGCTAGGATTTGCCTTGTATTATAGTATGAATTATCATTTGTTGTGGTTTAACCCCAGCCAGCAACTAAGCAACACACAGCCACTCACTCACTCCCCCCTGGTGGGATCGGGGAGAGAATCAGAAGAGTAAAAGTGAGAAAACTCGTGGGTTGAGATAAAGACAGCTTAATAGGGAAAGCAAAAGCCACGCGCGCAAGCAAAGCAAAACATGGAATTCATTCACTGCTTCCCATTGGCAGGCAGGTGTTCAGCCATCTCCAGGAAAGCAGGGCTCCATCATGCGTAACAGTTACTTGGGAAGACAAATGCCATCACTCCGAATGTCCCCCCTTCCTTCTTCTTCCCTCAGCTTTATATGCTGAGCGTGACATCATATGGTACGGAATACCCTGTTGGCCAGTTTGGGTCAGCTGTCCTGGCTGTGCCCCCTCCTAGCCTCTTATGCACTTGGCAAAGCACGGGAAGCTGAAAAGTCCTTGACTAGCATAAGCATTACTTAGCAACAAGTAAAACATCAGTGTGTTATCAACATTCTTCTCATACTAAATCCAAAGCACAGCACTATACCAGCTACTAGGAAGAAAATTAACTCTATCCCAGCCGAAACTAGAACATCATTAGTCTTAATTTTTTTCTTCAATAAACTAATTATATTAAGTTCATTCTGGAGCATCTTTTCCAGATAATCAATCATCCTGTAGCTCCTTCTGATAAACTAATATATAGGCACACATATTTAAAGATAATTTCACAATATGCTGCAAAATCCATGCATAAAGAGATGGCATAAATTCAACTGCATTCAGACTGTTAAGCAGTCTTTCTCCATTTAGTAACATCTAAGCAATTGGATCCATGACTACAAAAATAAATGTGTCTCTTCAGTTACACAGCTAGCTATGGTGGTATTCTTCCGCAGTCACAGGATATTTAATAAAGTAGCCAGCTGCTCATTAAGAGTATATAGGAGAGCTTTCACCCCATCTGAGTTTCTCCCCTAGGAACTATATGTTATCCAGAAAGCACAAAGAGAAACCTATTAGCTGACCATTACTTTGAAAGACACAATATTGCATCATCTTCTACAATTAATCATAAAACAAAAGAAATAAAAACATCTTCTTATAAAAAGCAATTACCATTAAAACAAAGGTGCATTAGGCCAATACATTAATATTCTACGTAATTTTAAAAAATATTTAAAGAGTACAGTAGGGAAATGATATCCATTATACCTAGCAATTACTTGCCAGATTAATTTAAAAAGTACTAAAACTTGTATCCTTCAAGACTCATACTTTTGCTACACTTCATGCACCCAGAGTTTCTCTTAATTCTATTCACAGACCATAAAGTAAATATGTGCATACATTTTTGGAAAAAAACAGAACCTTTAAGAATTTCAATATGTTTGGCCTTTCCTCCATTTACCTTTCCCATGCTTGAAACAATGTCTGCATTTATTTGTTTGAATTTTTTTTTTTTTTTTTGACAAAGGGAGAAATTAATGGCAAGTACTAAGAATTCATAGCAAATAATGCATGTAATACACCTTACAAAAGAAAAAAAATCCTCAAAAACTCAAACTGACAGATTTTAATTAACAATGCAAGAGCTAATTCCTAATTCTTCCAGTCCATTGACTAATTTGTTATAATATTTTGGTATTTGGTGGTGTTGAAGAAGCACTCTATTAACAGGTTTAAATAGTGTATTTAGTACCAGTACATTCTCATACTTACAAAAGATTTCAAAATGTTTCTCATAAGGCAGTCACAAACCACCATAAAATTCAGTATGTATCTTTCAGTAGATGTTTAATGAGAGACGTGCTATCCTATCTGTATGAGAATCCTGCAGTTGTGCAGCATGAACTAAGAATGATTGTGATGTTCCACACTTAATTAAGCAAGCTGCAGGATATTTCACTGCTGTATGAATGTTTCCCACGATTTCAGCACAAATGGTACTTTTGCTGATGGTGACTGTACCTCTGTCTTCAGCAGCATGTTTTAAAGTATGGCCAGCTTATTCTAATAATTCTCAAAAACACTATTTCTTGCAATAAAATAGATACTTGCTTTGAAATGGGGATTCCTGGGAATCAATTATGTCATTTTCTAAAGGTTGTAACCAAAAGATATATCAGGAAGTATGGAAACAATATGGAAAGTCTAGCTGTTTCACTTTTAGGGGAACATTTTAATTATGCATTGATTGAATAACCTTTCTTGGTTTCTTAAATGTAGTTTCAAAGGACAATCATTTGACATTTATAAGGAACCACTTCCACTAGTACCTTATCTGCTTTCTTTTCATTTCTCAGGACTTCACAACATCAGCGGGGAAAAAAAATGTTTACCCTTTTACTGTCAGTAGTGCACTCAGTCTGGTGCTTTGATTTTAAGGTCTGCTAAATATTTTATACAGACTTATTTAACGGTAATTTTTGAACCTACCACGTTACTTATGTATTCCACAGGTGTATTCTAGCTGTAGGGTCTAGGATTAAGGAAACCAGCTAACTGTATTTTAGTATTTATGTTGGTGGAATTCCTATTTAGGGATATGAACATCATCTTTTAATTAGACTCATCCAAAACCATGGTTCTTGAAAAACAGAACTAACAATTTGAATTATATTTGCAATAGTGTCTATAGATAGTGCAAAGCATTACTACTAAACGGAAAGTGTTGCTAAAGAAAAGTGCTGTAATGAGTTACCATTAATAAGTTATTACCTTATTACCATAATAATAAGGCCATGCAGATTACATAGAAATACCTTTGAACAGATCTCAGTAAACTGTATTGATCATTGCTGTTTGACACCTATGAATCAGTGAAGAAGAGTCTGACCCTGAAAAGTGCAACCTTAACTTTGATTAGCTAACAGAAGGTAAACCCACAGATATCAGCAGTATTACTCTTGACTTAGCACCAATGTAAATGGCAGCAGGATTTATGATTAAAAAATTAAGAATGCATGTGTCTTATTAAATAAAAATTTGTGTAGAAAACGAAGTGATTTTTTTAATCAATGATTTTTTTTTTTTTAATCAGTGTCTTTGAAACATAAAGATGACACTTTCCCTAGCCTGGAGAAATCTAATGAGGATCTGAAAAATAAATATTATATCAACCAATGACAGGTTTAAAGAAGAGAAAACAGAATTACAAGCCTCTGGCTAATAAAATATGACAAGGCATAACATTGCAACCAGAGTTCCTCCAGCACATTAAAAAGAGAAAGAAATCAAGCAAGACAGTCTAATAAATATAATATGTTTCCTCTCCTTCTCTTTCTTCTCTGTGCACAGGTTTTATCTCTTGTGAATATTTAAAGACAAAAGCAGTAAAAGTATCCCAGTTGCCTGTATTCCAGTTACGTATTCTGAACACTGTTATTCAAAACTTAGGACTCTTGAAGGCATGATATGAAACACCACTGCTTATAGAATTTTAAGATGACAAAATAAAATAAAGGGAGTTAGTAACAAGGAATCAGTCAATAATGTGATCATAGTCGGACTGCTGGTTAGAAAGTAAGTACTCTTCAAAAAAAAGTGAGTATAACTGCATTATGCTTACTTGCAAATCCTACTTAGAATTCTTACCAAAATTTGTTGAAACTTTTAGTAAAAATGATTAGAAAGTACTAACTTTCCCTCTCGATATATTCTGTCTCTTTTGCTCTTACTGTTTGATAAATTACCTCTCTGTTTTTCTTGTTTTGCTTACAACTTATTCCTAGGGAGAATTATTTTTAAAAGTTTAACCACTTTGCTTTTCAAATGCTTTTCTCCAAGTGGTATGTTGATCTACTAATAAGAAACATATCATGATATGCTACTGTTTAACCACTTGAGTTTTAAAACTTAAGTTTCAGATTCTAAAAACTATATAGGTTAATATATTAACAGATGATGCAGTACTTTGCTGAATATGAACCTAAAAACCTGTGAATTATTTTTATACAGTTTATGATACTATATTTTGATCTATAATGTCTGTTAAAATTACTTCTTTCTTAGCAGGAAAGGACAAAATAACGAGAATCACAGTGCACATCGCAATAAGATGCCCTTTCATGTTTCATGTATCCTGTTGATTTTGTGCCTTTAACACTGAGACTTCTAAAGCAATAGTTCTTTCTTAAGGTCTTATGCTAGGATCCTAGTCATCCAAGATCCTGAGAGCCTCCTGTGTGCATATGCAATGCAAAGACAAAGCAAGCCTTTGTTGAAAAAGAACACCATTGAGGTCATTCTTTCATACACTGAAGTGTTAGAAAATGCCAGAATTTAGAACACACACAAAATTTAATTTCTCTGCCTACATACATGCAGTATAGTTCGCTCTTTAATCACATGACCACCTATTCTTTTACCCCCTCCCCAAGAGAAGATATGCTTCTATTCATATGCAGGCTGGATTATGACCATTTTAATGAGAAGCTATCGTATTTTCTTTTCACTACTCTATAGCTGGCCCCAGGCATTATTGTTTGCTCTACACTATTCAGAGTCTTGTTTAAAGACAGGACTCTTCATTTTCTTATGGATCTTTATGGCACTCACTTTAGCATCTGAGTGCTTCATAAACATTAATACATCTCCTTTCATAAGTCTCTGAGATAAAGCGATACTATTATCCCCATGATGTAGCGTGTGGGCTTCAGTTCCCATCTACATTCCTCAAACATATAGATCATCAGATATATGGGAACATGACTTGTATTGATTTCAGTGGAAATTAGATACTTGAATACTCAAGGTAAAAAATTGTTTAGCATTGCCATTAGAATTAATAATGAGTTTTGAGAAAACTTGCTTGAATAAAAAAACCCCAAATTATAAAAAAACACATCATATGTTGTGTAACATAAACAAAACAAATTAATGACAGTTTTTTAAAAAGCATATTCCTATCTAGTTTTACCACAGTACTGCCCTTTGGCTTCATTTTACATTATCCCTGCAGCTTACCTGTTTTGTTACTTTACAGAAAGGCACAATACCTCCTCACAATTTTTTATACATTACATGTGTGTGTGTGTGTTTACAGTTTAAATATATATACAAACACACACCTAGATATCTGAAATGGAAAGTTATCTACATAGTGATACCTAATACCTTACAAAATATGTTAAAATTAATAGATTATATCTTTGAAGAGGCTGGCTTGCTTAACGGGTATATATATGCACTAAGCAGTATCTTTAAATGTTGCTTATATAATGTGTGCTTAATTTCTCTGATCATCCTTACAGATCTTCTCCATCTGGCCAAAGGGAATGGTTGATTAAGCTATCCACTTAAATGTATCTAAGACCCCTGTACAGGATTAGTAGATATACAAGATGTATTGAAAATCCAGATTTCATGAGTCATAGCTAAAACTACACAAAGTATTCCAGAATATGTCAAATGGTAGCGGATTTTTATGTGTGGGCACTTGAATCAAGGCCTGTTTCTCCAATAACTACAAAGTGAAGATGTATAGACATCTTCCTTGCATATTGACACACTCATTTATAGAATCATAGAATCATAGAA
>NW_009223123.1:3424-3646 GCF_000690835.1 Fulmarus glacialis | reverse complement strand
CGGCTCTGCACGGCCAGGCTCACCGCATGGCCCAGCACTGCCCAGCCAAGGGGTGAGGGTGCAGGAGCAGTGAGCCCTCCAGCCCTGCCCCTCCGGCAGCCCCGCTCCCCGCTGCGCCCGCCCGCCCAGGTGGCACCGCCATGCGGAGGTTAAATGCACAGGGACGGGAAGGCATCGCCGCCCAGGCTGCAGCGGGCACGGTATCCATTACCGTCGAAGGGA
>NW_009223123.1:1257-3372 GCF_000690835.1 Fulmarus glacialis | reverse complement strand
AGGGTGCGGCTTGGCCCGCCTCTCTCCGCGCTATCAGGGACCACTCACTTGCTCTTAAAAGCTGTGCCACGGGGCGTGGAGCAGATAATGGTTCTTACCCCCGCACCGGGAAAGCGTGTCCTGTTGCAACCACCCCTAACGTGGCTGCGCAGCCCTGCTCCGACAGACCAGTGGTAGCATGCTGTTGGGCTGCTGAAGACTGGCACTAAAAGTAGTGTCTTCGGGCAAAAACACTGGGTCAAACCCACAGAGATTTAAAAAAAAAAAAAATCCCTCTGGAGCTTTGGTTCACTCACTCAGTAGAGGGGAGGGACCCGAAGGGATTGTCTCATCTGTCCTCAAACCGTGGCATAGCTGGGAGATGCTGGCGCAACTTGTTTTTGAAGCCTACGCGGAGGGATGTGCAGCCTGACGTGCCTCACCGCCTCTGCAGTTAGGAGGGTTTTCCTAATCTCCTGACCTTTGCTGACTGTCATCCGCTCTGTGCCTGCCTTGCACACGGGCTGTGTGCTCTTGGGGTGAAACAAGACCCGCTTCTTTCCCCTCTCCCGGGCAGGCCGTGGTTTTAACCATCTCAGCCCATTCTCACTGCTGTCCTCCGCAGATGTCCCCCCTCTCCTGCCTCTGTGCTGCCTGCAAATGGGGCCACCTGCCAGCTGGGGCCGTCCCGGCTTGGGGGGGGTACTCACTCACATCCATGGGGTGAGAGATACAGAAACCTGCTGATACGGGGAGGCTGCAGCGAAGACATGGGATTGCTGGGGAAAACTCACGTTGGTGGCTCCTGGCACCGGGACCTTGGATAAGAGAAAGCTTCAGAGCCTCGGGGCGTTCAAGCTGCAAACTTCAAGATGCTGCAAGTTCCCTGGGTATTGGGGAATACTGCAGAGGAGAGAAAACCTACTGGCATGGTTAGGAGAAGGAGGATCGTTGGGATGTCTGTACTTCATCGTGCCTCTGTGAAGTCCACCTGTGACTGAATGCAGCCAAGAGACCCAGATTACTCCTTACCCTCTTCTTCCCTGTTGTGGCCGCTGCCTCCTCATGCGTATCTTAATGTTACTTAATTTATATGCCATGATCAGCCCTTTGTGGAGACTGAAGGAAAGAAATCGTTGAACTCTCCTGTGCTTTCTGTATCTCGTTACCTGCACTCCCGCATTATGTAAAGGACAAATTTTGCTTTTTGATTTATTTATAGAACCCGTAGTCATTGTCTTGTTTGCCTTGGTCATTGCGATTCATTTTACATGATTCCTCTTTGATCTTTCAGGTCTCTGTAAAGCTGTGGTGGCACAGTCTGGGTCTCCCTCTGTACCTTTCCCTTGCAGGGGGCAAGGCTGCCATTATGGGTTTACGATCATTTCCTTGGGTAATGACCAGCCCTCTGGGGTTCTTTATCCCGAAGCACTGAAATCTGCTTTTTTTTTGAGATTTCATTTCCTTTCCATAGAATAGCAAACTTTGGAGTTTTTTTCCCCATCATTTTCACCAAAATATCCTCTGCTTTTCCACCTTTCTGTCACAAAGAAGAGCCTCAAAATGAACACCCATTTTATTGCTGTCTCCCTCTTCTCAAACCCGTGGCCAGCCCTGTCCAGGCCACCTGTTTGCTGGGTGGTTTGAGTCCTGCAGCTCCAGTTTTTCTGCAGACATCTCAGTAGGTAGCTAAAGCCTCCCCAGCTCCCGGTCCTTGACTGGCTTTATTGGTTGCTCAAGAAACACCCTTGGGAACCATCTTTCTGATGAGGTGATGTGATGCAGGCTTGCAAGGTGGCTTCATTTCTCTTCAACCCAGAGATACCCAATGTGCCAGCCTCATGCTGGACTTGACTGGTGGTTTCTGTGTGTTTATCTGTTTTTTTTCCTTCTTTCTCCTTGCTGGTCCTGAGCAAGAGTTTTCCCTCTGTCAGCTGGACCCTTCCTGGGTGGACGGAGCCGCAGGTTTCTGGCAGCACCATCTGTGTCCCCGTGCCCAGCTGGCCGTGCCCCCGCCATCTCCTCGGCCGGGGTGCCACCTGCACCCCCTCCTCCCTGTCCTTCCCCCCCTGCGGGGCCGAGCGGTAGCTTTGATCTGCTCAGGGCTGGGGGTGGGCGGGGCGTCCCGCGGCGCCG
>NW_009223123.1:587-1215 GCF_000690835.1 Fulmarus glacialis | reverse complement strand
GTCCAGGGAGCCGTGGGGAGCCCCCACCTCCCACACTGGGTCTCGGGGCTCTTGCTGGGATGCTGGAGCCATCTGAGGTGGCTGTGTGGAGGGGTGCACCGGGCCAGCTCGCCTCCTGTCCCACACCTAATCGATAAGGTGGGTGGCCCTCCCCTGTCCCAGAGCATGCCTGGGCATCGGTGTACCCAGCCGCCAACGTGGTGGTCCCTGAGCCCCCCCGTGCTGCTTCCCCCTTGCCGGCTCCCCTGGGTGCATCACGGAGGTGTACATGCCAGCCCCAGGGCTGGTGTGCACCAGAGGCCACGGGGGATGCGGCAGCGCTGGGCAGCAGCACCTGCACCTGAGCAAATACCGTGACAAAAGCACAGCTCAGGGACACTGTGACACCCTGCCACCTGCAATGTCACGGCAAGGGAATGGCTCTGCTTTCCCCTGAAATCCAGGGGTAGTAAGTGGCACTTACCGTTTGCAAGCCAAACCTATCTGGCAGGGAGGTCAGTAAACGTAGCTCCTCCTCTGGCCTTTCCAGAGCTGCGTTTTGGGCTGGAAGCGGCTTTCTTGGGACCCAGCGATAATGTTTGGGTTGAGAAATTGGGTTATAATACAACAGGTGTGTCAGGCAGGTTCG
>NW_009223123.1:0-541 GCF_000690835.1 Fulmarus glacialis | reverse complement strand
CTGCCGAGCCCAGAAAGGAGCCGAGAGGCTGGAAAGGTGCGTGTACAATGCAGGCGAGGTGGAATTGATAATTTGTGGTTAATTATTGCCAGCGAGCGGAGGCCAGAAATGAATTCGGCGCGGTTGTGAAACAGAGAGCTCGTGCAGGAGGAATGAGCCAGGGGCTGCAAAAATGGGCATGGGGGGGAGCTGCAATGGCTCTGTGAAGCCAGAGTTGCTCAAACAGCATCTACGTTGGGTGAAAAAGTAGCTCATGTTGTCCCTCGACTCTGCTGGAGTTATCTGGAAGTACTGGGGGTGATGCTGAATCCTGACAGCGCTGGGGACAGACCTGGCTGTATCGTCACGGAGCTGCAAGAAGGGAGCAGGCAGAGACGAGCGGCTTGCAGGCAGGTTGCAGGCAGGTTGCAGGCAGGACAAAGCGCTGCCATGTCCCTCCCAGAGTATCCTAGGTGGGGAAGGATGTGCGATACCCCGCAGCCCTCCTCCCACCCTGTGCGGGCGGCGTTGGTGGCTGTACAGTGCTTGAAGTCGACTGGGA
>NW_009223122.1:0-1260 GCF_000690835.1 Fulmarus glacialis | reverse complement strand
TGCCGGCTGCCGCCACGTGCCATGGGTGAGACGGGGACCGGCGCGGGATCACGTGGAGCCCTTCACAAATGGTTTGTGCCACCGCCGCGCCAGCCGGGAGCGAGGCGGGGAGAGATCCGTCTTCCTGCCTGCCAGATAAAACGGCTACACTTCAGATAATTCCAGATAGTAAATTTTTTGAGTCCCTATAAGCTAAAATCAATATTGGCACAACTGTGCGTCATTAAAAACTAAATGAACATGACAAAGCCAAACTGCTGCCTATTAAACAAATGAGTTTTCCATCCACACAGGCACAGCGGGTTATTGAATTCTTTATTATAGGAGCGTTGCTTTTTATAAAAGGGGGTGGGAATACGTTGCCCTGCGAGGTGCGCTGCCGCGATGGAGCCAGCGTGTGCCTGCTCTTCCCGTGACACTGCGGACATGCCGTACTGGGAGCAGAGCAATATATTGGGCAGCCCTCGGCTTTCCGAGCTCAATGCATGGACTGATGTGGAGCAGCCCAGCCCCGGTCCCGTACTCAGTCCCACGGGCCCCCTCCTCGACCGGGCTTTGCTGCAACAAGGAAAAGCCACCAGGATAAGAGACCTCTGTGGACTTCAGCCCTCGGAGAAAGGCTTGGGGGGAGTCCCTAGCAAACCAGTGTGCTCCCAGGGCTGTGCTGGGTGTAGGGCCGTGCAACGCCAGCATGATGGCAACGATACGGTAATGCAATGAAAACGCTCCAGCGACGTTGCAGCAATGCAATAGGAACACAACAGCAATGCAATGGCAACACAACAGCAATGCAATGGCAACACAACAGCAATGCAACGCCAGTGCAACTGCAACACAACAGCAATGCAATGGCAATACAACAGCTGTGCTCCCATGCGGGGCGGTGGGTAGCCTCCCTCCCTTGCTCTTGGAAGCCGGTAGCATGGTAAGAAGGCTGCACCGTGCCTTTTCAGCCCAAATCTTGGAAGTCCTGGGAGTGCCCTCCATCCTCTCCAGGGAGCGGAAGGACCAGACTCTGCCTGTCACCCTCATCTGCCACCATCACTCCCTGTGTCACAGGTTCCGCCGTGTTGGACACACTGCCAGCAACCCACTGTCTGTCCCCGTGTAATAATTTCAGTGTCCTGATTGTGTCCAAGTTCTCACCGCACGCCGGGAGGTATAAATATTAATAGCTGCTGGATGAGTGCTGGGGAGGAGAGGGCTGGGAGGAGAGCGGAGCGGGGGGAAGGGGCCAGGGCTGCTTGTCTGCAGCGGCTC
>NW_009223121.1:0-50357 GCF_000690835.1 Fulmarus glacialis | reverse complement strand
CTTTTCCAACCTTAACGATTCTATGATTATATGATTCTGAGTATTTATGGATTAAATTCTATTAAAATTTTAAGAAAAGGATATTTCTAACAGTGCTTGTTTATTGTAAGGTGAATCTTTGCTCCCATTAACTTTCTTTCTCTTTCTGCGTCAAAACAGTTTACCCAAGCCCTTCTCCAAATTTGCCCACAGCCTATGGTCTACTTCCTTTCCTGTCCAGCAGTTCAAATCCCCCCACTGACACCAAATACTGTGTTTATGACGATTGTCCTCTTTGCTCATAAAAAGAATCATCAACCTGATCTTCCTGGTCAGGTGGTTTTTAAGACTTCCCTGTGAAATCACCCAGAAAATTCTCCCCTGTCCTCAGCCACCCAGCCGTCCGACTTCCTTCAGACCCTCAACGCAGGCAGTTTTATGCATCAGAGAAAACAATGGCTTCTCCCTTTCTTTTCTGCCTGCCTTTAAGAGCCACATGGCAGATGGGTTCTCCTGCCACCCTTAGGTGACAGTTGCCATCCTTCCATATCTTGGTGGCCCTGGGGAGGAATGTCAGGGTCTCAGAGTCAGGGTGGTGCTTGGTTTTTCTTCCTCTGACACCAGAGCCTGATGCTCACTTGCTGCCAGGACACAGCTTCAACTTCACAGGTCTACAGAGTGGGTGAGAAGATGTCCGGAGCAAGACCTGCCTCCAGAACCTCCTCCCTCCTCCACAACTGGTCCTACCACAAATCTCTTTTCCTCTTTAGTGTGTCTGTTCTGCTGATTAAATCATAGGTTTCTCAGTTTGGAAAAACGATAATGGAAGCAGAATATGGCACAGTTCTGTAAAACCAGGGTGGTGCAGGGAAAATGAACAGGGACGGATTGTCTACAGTCTCTCAGAACATAAAATCTTAGGGGGCACCCAATAAAATTGTCAGGCATAGTTTAAAATAGGCAAAAAAAGGAAAACTTTTTTGTGTGGCCTGTAGTTACACTGTGACCAAATAAATTAAATAAATAAATTCCAAAACGGACTGACACGTTAATGGAGGATGGGTGCTTTGTTGACTATTTGATACTATGCTCTGGATGTAATTTCAGTCTCAGGAAATCTCTAAGCTGTTGATTTTTGGAGGCTGGAAGGCAGTAAAAGGACTCTGTATGCCTTAATTCTCATACTTTTGTTTCAGTATCTGCTAATAATCACTGTCAGAGACAGGATACTTGGCTAGACAGGCCTTTGATTTGACTGGCTATGGTACTTCTTACATTTTTTAATACATACTGGAGCAACTTTGCCTAGAACTTGCAGTCACAGAGTTTATTCTGCTCTGTGTGCTGCACTCCTGTTTTTTTGCTGATAGCCAAGAACAACAAATTTAAAATAACACTTATGACAGCAGCAACTTGCATGGCACAAGCAGCATGGTAACGGGTTGGTTTTCCTAGTTAAGGGCTGGAACAACTTCATTTGCTGCCCATAAATGGGGTCTTGACAGTGGAGAGGGCCTGCAGTTGGGATGGATCACAGCTTACTGAGCCCAGCAGCTCTCAGCCCTGCCTGATGCTGTGATTTCAATTCATAGGTTGAAATTCAAGCCACTGTGTCATAACCCCAAAACCTGCCCACAGCCTGGGAAAAACAATTTCACATGTCCCTCTTGTACAGCCCCAATAGGTAAGGATAAGGATGCTCACAACAGCTAATGATCAATAAGCAATGTTACACACAATGTTCACAGAGAAAATGGAAACACCCTGCTAAATTCACCTGATCCTTAGGATCTGGTACAAACTTAAATCTCAGAGTAGGTAAGTGAAATGTTCCCCAGGCATGTCCTTTTCAAACACTGCTCTGAAACATAGGGCGTGAGGAATGATGATGCGTATGGAACAAAGCCAAAGAAAATATTCCCTAATATTTACAGAAATAAAGCCATTGTCTTTTGGCATTTGCACAGCAGGACATGCAGGAAATTTCAGGGCCACATTAACAGAATCGGTGCAAATGTTGCTCAGCATTTTCAGCAAACACTGGGCTTTTTTCTTGTTGGTTTTTGTTTGGTTTTGTTTTGTTTATTGGCTCTTTTCAATACGCCAGGGTTCTGCTGGAAAGGACAGAACTGTAATAGTCCTGCAAAGTGCTGAGACCCCTAGCCGGGCTTGGCTGGTGTGGAAGCTGATGATACTCTGCACCCATGGGCAAGGTCCCTGCTGCCCTGCTGCAGGATGAGTCCTGCTAACAGGTGTGAGGCTGTAAGCTATTGACGCATAGATTCAACTGTCATAAGTCCCATAAAGTAGTAGCATTTGGCAGATCCTGTTATTAATGATACTATGTGTGCCAACAACGTAAAACAATAAAACTTGCGAGTTAACAAAATTCAAATCATATGAAGATTTTCCTGCATTCTGTCCAAAAAGCTCTTGTAAGAGGCTGATTCATCTGATACCATTTCTATCCCAAGAGCAAGGGAAGATCATTTTCCCACTCTTCCACTGTGGGAAACAGAACCCAAATCAGCACAGATTTAGTCCACTTGATGATCGCAGACAGACACTGCCTTTTTTCTAACAGAGTTTCTCTAAGCTGTGCTTGTTGCTGCTTTCTAAAAAAGCGACTGTTCTTTCTCTGTAAGGTTGCTCATCTGGTAGAAATCCACCTAATCAGATAGATTTGAAAAACAGCAAGGAACTATTTTCCTTGCTGCCTCAGAGCCATGTGTCTGGCTTGAAGGTCCCTGCAGATTAATGTGTGAAATTCAAGCCCTGGCACTGTGGTCTTTGTTTGGGGAGTTGCAAATACATACAGAGCAAAAGTTCTGCTCTTCCCCCCAAGCGTTACGGCAAGATCTCAAAGTGTTCACAAATTAATCCATTAACTCTTACAGCCCCCTCAGAGCCTTTCCTTCCCTTGTGTCATGAACATCTGATTAATATTCAAGACCTTTCAGAACTCTCTTTGGTTTTTCTTCTTTAGGAGGAAACTGGTATCACGAACAAGGCGTCATTTTTGCTGTCTTCTAGTTTACTTCCAATGAGTGGGCACAAGAACCTGTTTCCCCCAGGGATACTGAGAAGTGTCAGTAATTCCTTGCTCAGAAATCCCCAAAATACCACTTCAGAGAAGGCAGAAGTAAAGCTCTGCCTATCCTTTTGGCCAGGGTACCCCCCCACAACTGCTTCTCATGGCTCTGTGATCCCCGCAAACCCATACTCATACTCTGCTGTTTTCCTATAGGGAAGCAGAGTTAATACTGTGCACACTTTGCTCCGGCTTTGGCACATTGGCCCAGCTGTCTTGGGCAGTGGCTTTAGTTGTTTCCAAGTTTCACCTCTACCGAAGGTGCTTAATTGCCTCTTTCATGAAAATCAAAAGAGTGCCCAGGCCACCCCAAATCTGAACAGTGTGGCTGTTCTGGCAGATTCACTTTCTGGCAGCAGTTTATCCCTTTCCATATAGGATTATTATTATTAATATTGCAGTTGCTTAATGTTGCACAAAGGTGTAGGAAGAAGGCGGCATTCCACTACAAAAGGTTCTTGTTGCTGACTAATGATGAAGTGCCACAGACAGGTGAAGCAAATTCAGGAGAGGGAAGGTTAAAACAAAAAGCATTATTTCAGATTAGTATTATGATCAATCTCCACTTGCCAAATGCACTCTCTCATTTGAAACTGAAGTGGGGAGCCCAAGGAGGCCCCCATTCTGCTTGGGATGGGTTGTGCCTGTACCAAGTCCCATGGTTGTGTCCTCCTGCCCAGGAATACGACCAAAGTAGGAGGAACTGCAGGACTTGCTTTCCAGGGCTCCCCCAGTTCCTCTCTCTGGAGGTGCTGACTGGGTCCAGGACTCTCACACTGGGGTAGCAAAATTCAATTTGCCTGCAGCACACTGTAGACTGGTGGTGTTTTTGTGGTGCATGATTTAAAGCTATTTTTATTCTTTCTTGACAGATCTATAGATGAAGGCAAGTGTGCGAATATGCTCCTTGGCAAGGGTATTTAAATCCTCCCACAATTCTTTTTGTTCCAGTTTGTGCACCACTGCAGATGATTCTGGTGGGTCCCTTCTTCCCCCTATTGTCACCCCTTCCAGTGACAGCATACCAGTGCCACATCACTGTGCTTTCCCTGTTTTTCTTGTCCCTTGAACAATTCTTTGAGCTGTCCTGCAAAGCAGATACCTTCTCTGCATGGGCACTTAAAAAATCTTTCAGTGAAGTCATCCTTTCTCTGTCCAGGTTGGGAATGGGCTGCTCCTTTCTATGGGGAGAATTGGGGAAAGCTTGGAATAAGAGATGGGCATCACTTAGTTATCACATCAGAAGTATAAAAATTAGATTTAAAAAATAGCCAATGATACTGTGTAAGCTCAGGATCCCTGAGAGCAACCAGCAAGGCAACAGCACACCTGCTCAGTCAAGAACTGTGCCTTTGAGGGCCCATGAACTGTGAACAGTTTATTTGCATGCTGTATTCTATTCCTCCGTCTTGCCATCTTCCCAGAGACAGTGTGTATTTCTGCAGTCCCGTCCTTTCCCTTCCCTTCCCTTCCTTTCCCTTCCCCTCCCCTCTTTCCTCCTCTCTGGTCAGGAAGCAGGACTAGATGATCGTTGTATGTCCCTTCCATCTGAAATTTCTTCTTCCCTTCCTTCCCTTCCCTTCCCTTCCCTTCCCTTCCCTTCCCTTCCCTTCCCTTCCCTTTTTTCCCTCTTCCCTTCCCTCTTCCTTTTCCTCTTCCTTTTCCTCTTCCCTTTCCTTTCCCACAATGAACCCAAGCTCTCAAAGTGGCAATATGTTATAAGTAAAAAAAAATATACATTGAAATGACTAATGGGGCTTAGATCAATGTGGTAATGGATGTCACACCCAGACTGACCTCCATATGCTTCTTTTTTCTCTGTTTTCCTCTCTGGAGAATATGATTTAAGTTTTTATCAAATGCGTAGTTAAGATCTTCTAGTTTCAAGGAAAAGTTTATTTCGTAATTGGATCTGCTATGACATTACTCAGTTTCTGAATATTGCAATTTTTTCCACAGATTACCTGTAATTTCCATGTATAAATTATACTTTAGAGATGAAAATCCAGATTATTCATTTTCTAAGTATTAATTTTAAAAATAGCTTTTCAGGCTGAGTATTGTAGGACTAAGGACTATAGTACTCGATCTAAGTTTTAAAAAATAGATAATTAAATCCACACATATAGATGTATTTATATAATATGGAAGAATTAATTATGAACTTCCTCCTTCAAAAAACCACACATGCGGTAGGGTCCTTTGTGATTTTGGAGTCACTCTTTTCCTCATAAAGGACATTAACACAAACCCATTTCCCCGTGAAATAGAAATATCTTTTTGTGAGAAAATCACTGCTCTAACTGCTTCTGGCTACAGAATGAGATTTCATAGAAAAGGCTACTTTTGCTTTTACTTCTTCTAGTCAAGTTAGCTATTTAACTGAAATAGATAGGTGTAAAGTAGAAAAAGATTTCTAGAGCACAAGTCTTATGAGGAGCAGCTGAGGGAACTGGGGCTGTTTAGCCTGGAGAAGAGGAGGCTGAGGGGAGACCTCATCGCGCTCTACAACTGCCTGAAAGGAGGTTGTAGTGAGGTGGTGGTCGGTCTCTTCTGCCAAGTAACTAGTGATAAGACGAGAGGAAATGGCCTCAAGTTGCACCAGGGGAGGTTTAGATTGGATAGTAGGAAAAATTTCTTCACCGAGAGGGTTGTCAAGCATCGGAACAGGCTGCCCAGGGGAGTGGTTGAGTCACCATCCCTGGAGGTATTGAAAAGATGTGTAGATGTGGCACTTAGGGACATGGTTTAGTGGTGGACTTGGCAGTGTTCAGTTTACGGTTGGACTTGATGATCTTAAAGGTCTGTTCCAACCTAAACAATTCTATAATTCTATGAAATTAACTTTCATATTGAGCTGAGCTGCCAAAAATGCTATCTGCTCTTGAAAGTCTTCATACAGATGCACTTTGGTTAATTTTTGAAGTCTGATGGCTTTTACATAATTCTTCCATTGATTAAAAAGACATGTAGATCAGAAAACTGATTTTTTATAGAATCTTCCCTACTGCCTGTTGTTATTTACTTACCTTTATGACTGATACTAATGTTCTAATGTCTTTCTCAGTCTATTAGAGAAATGGGCAGGTTGAAACAGTCTTCCTCTCTACATACAACATCAAAAGTATATTCAATTTATTTTAGAAAACACCACAGAGATACTTTATATTAATACAAGGCAAATTTTAATAACTAATCTCTTTCAATTTTAATGGGAGGAAATTTGTTTGCAAGTACTATCAGTCATTTAGAAGCCATCAACTGAAGCACTTATGATGAAAAGCAACTTGTGGATACACATTTTTGCTTTCTTTTGTACATAAAAGAATTCATTTCTATCTTTCATATGGAAAGATGGAATTTAGTCACTTCACTCTTTAAGATATTTAAATGCACCCCTGGTTTTAATAATTTTTTAATAAATAAGAAAAGAATTGATAGGTATCTAGGTTTAAAGACAAGAAGATGTAAGGATGCCTGGTTCTCTTTTTTTTCTTTTTTTTCCTAGAGCTCATGAGAAAATGAATTATTTCCAATAATTTGTTTTTAATTTGCTAACGCAAATTCTAGCAAGTGTCCTGCAAACTAAGAAGTGCTTACCTTGAGTATTCTGTCTAAAATGAATGGTGTTGATGAGTAGTTGAGACAGCAGAAAGACAGTGGTGAGATGCTAGGGGTAACCTCCCTCACTGGGGTTCTAATTTAAAAGTACTAAAATTCTTTGAGGTCTTTAGTGTGCAGTACAGGAAGGGAGTCTGAAGCCCGCACTTCCTAGGCACAAGGACAACATCACCCATTTGTGGCTTACTCTCTTCCTGCCCCTTTGACGCTGGCTTTCTCGGCCACACCAGTTTTGACAGAATGAGAGGAGGGTGTTTCTTCCCATGCTCCTGTAGGAGGCTGCAGATCTGAGCTGGAGCTGCCTTTGGCTGAGGAGGAGAAAAGCCTCAAGCTTCAGCTTCCTGGGTAAATGCTTTAAACCTCTAAATTGTTAGATAAAAGCAACAGTTCTGCTTCCCTTCCAGATGCAGGACTTTATCCGAGGGCCTGCTGTGCTTCATGCCGAAATCAGTGCTGCCAATACACATCCAGCTTTTCCAGAAAACGCCTACAAGACTGGACCCCCGGGGGACATGGGTGGAGGAGTGTCCAGTTTGCAAGTCCCAAAGGGCTGCAGGCATGAGAAAGGCACCAAAATGCTCAGCTCTGGAGGCATGGCAGCAGACCAGACTGCCAAGCACTGGAAGCACCTAGTGAACTTTACTGGGGAAAAGATGTGGCCCTTTTTATCCCTTGCAGGGCAGGGCAACATTTTGTGGATTGTAGTTTTAGACTTAGGCATCTCAATTCTGCCTCCTTCTCCCTTGAAGCACCTCCATCTGTTGGTGTGGTCCCCTAGATCTTCAGCATGCATGCAGGCACACGCTTGTAGACACTGCCTTTACATGAAGCTTCCTGAAACTGAGGCAAAAGAGGCTGGGTCTCTTGCAAAATAATCTCAATGCATAGGTTATTCCTTGGGAATTTTCTAAGCAGGCTGTTTGGTTAAGTGTAAACATATTCTTGGCCAATTAATGGACTCAAATGTTTTAGCAGTTCCATAAAAACAATTATCTGGCTAATTTTTGTCATTGGGAATTAACAGGCTGACTTCTGCCAGGATCTGCACAGAAAGGGAACTCTGTAAAACAGGATGAGGCAGGACAGAGATTTCTGCAAAGCTGGGGTTGTTTCCAAAATTACTTACTAAAAAAATGGCTAATTTTTTGTTCCAAACCAATACTAACTAAAATTTCCTCTCTATCTGTGTGTCATACTGAAAAGAATTCACGAAGACAAAAGATTTAAATGGAGATTTGTATTTTATGCTGAATGCTCAAAATTTCTTATGGGAGGTGATAAACACTTCCCTTCTCCTGTAGATTTGTGAATCAAATGAAGAAAAATCCATGTTGTTGCCAGCGTGGTCTGGCTTTTTACTTATAAGTAACATAAAAATTAGCAGTTCCATTTAAAGCCATGTGTTTGTTTTCTATTTTTCAATGCAGTTTCTCTTGTGGGAAAGATAGGTAATGAGCTACATGATATTTTTCTGAAGCAATACTGAAACTATGCATACGTTCACTAGCATCTGTGCAGTTTGGCATGCTATCACTTCAGTGTGGATTTTGGGTCTTGACTAATGGAATCACCCTCTTTTTTCATTTGCAAAAGTAAACTGACTGCTGATATGGACTGGATGCCTCAGGGGACAGCTGAAACCAAGAGAGTGGCCCAATGATTATGCTACAGACATGAGGAAAGGCTGACTTTCTTGCACAAGGGTGCAGCAATTCCATAGGAGGGCAAAAATTTCAGGCAGTTAGTCTTTTCCCACATGGTTTTATCCGTCAGGGCCATAGGGCATAATTTACAAAAGCAAATCCAAGTGGCTTAACTTAAAAAGTATAAACAGAAAATCTCTTTAGCTTTGGATATGATGCAGCCGTTTGATCATAGGACTCTCTGTTCCTTCAAAGCCCATTTTAATTATCTAATATTTAGTCTTCTAATTCCTTGTAGTCCCACAGAAAGCAGGAGAAAATCTTTTGTCCTCAATTCATTTCTGTTATTCTCCTTTCTGTGCATTCCTGGAAGAGAAGCTTGATATGAAATTTTGCTTACTATAAGAAAGCTATAGAACTGACGTACCCAGCTTACGTACGTTGCACATCTCCACTGTGGCCTTGACTAATCTTTCTGGCCCATGACTAACTTTGACCACGCAATTCTAGAGACCAAGATAATTTAAGAATAGCTTAGCCCTTCAGAACAGTACAAGAGAAAGCAAACTCACACTGATGGTGTCATTCAGATTTAAGAAAAGAAAATCAGATAGCTTAGATTCTTTGTCATGGTATAGTAAACCCCCTGAAGCATGGAAAACCTGAATTACTGCCTATAATTTGAAAGGGTAAACTAAGATGAATTAGTTGGAAATCAAGAATATCAAGAGAAGAAAGGGGAATGAAAGAAGAAGGCTTCTACCACTTTCCTGGAAATCAAGTACATCTACACCACTAACAGTTTGGAGCAACTCCACTGGCTTAGCTGTAGTAACCTGGGCGTCTCTCATGTAGCTGAGAACAGAGTATGACTAGTAGTTTTAGATTTAAAATGCTCCATGCAGCTGGCATTCAGCTTGATCTTTCTAGGATCTGCCATTCTTATCCTTAGCTTGCTGTGTTTCTTCTGGAAAACTTCATCTGTGTCTGACATGATCAGGCAACACACCTCAAGAACATCATAATGTTATCAGTTCCCTTACATCACCAACACCATGAACGTGAACACTCAGGAGACTGATTTGACAAGACACTTGAGTCCACCCTGGTTCATGATATAGCTTTTTGAGTTTGATTCCTGGACTCTGCTCAAGAATGGAGATTTTCAGGTTTTCACATCCATGACTATTCCTAGTGCCTTGGAGATAAGGGCAAAAGGAATCGCTACAAAGGGAATATTTTATAGCAGAATATTGAATGGGGGAGCAGAGCAAGGTAAATATAAATTTATTGTATCATCTTTAAAAATCGTTTATGGAGGTTTAAATTCACATTGCTTGTGACTGACTCACATCCTTGACTTTATATTGGCCTAAGAGCATTGCTGATGAATCAGTCCTATCTCTGCAAATCTTTGATGTATGCTCCTGGAGAAAAGGACATGCTCTCTATCTCTGACCATATGTTAAACTTTCCTCTTCTCTCTTTATTTTATTTATATTGACAGAGAAAAAGAAGGAGGTTTTGGAATAATCCCAGCAATGTGCAGGGACAAATGATTAATGCTTCCTGTCCTGGATGCTTGATTAATTAATGTAACCTCAGACATCTTGAGGGAAAATGCTGCATGTCTGGACTGTATTTCTAATAACCCCCCAAATCTAAAACCTTGAAATTAGTTAAATACAGTCAGCTCTGCAGAAGTTGTGTAAGGTAGTGTCTTCATGGCACTACATGGTAAGGAATCTGAAGTATTCCAATTAACTAGGGTGTCAACTGCATCTGGAAAATTAAGGGTAACCGAGAGAAGACAAGATGAAGCAAGAAACATACAGACTTTATCAACCTTACAAGGAAAATGTGTAAATATCATAAAGCTGACTTATAGTCAGTCATTTTGCATATTTAAACTAAATCAGTTCTAGGAACTACAAACATTAAGACTGGTAATGCTGGAGACCAGTAATTTTATCCTGATTGCTATTCAGTGTATTCGCTTCCCGAGAGACACATCAACTATCCTTTGTTTCAGTGCAGAATACCCCACAAAATGCGTCAGGCTCTTTGCAGACCAGAAGGTTTGTACCTATAAAATAGGGATCTTGCAGCCCATGGATACATATTCCCACCACTTCATTAGGTAAGGCCTGTGGCCATATTTTGTGTGCATGCACCAATTGTGGGTGGCACTGTGCTGTGTGCTAGTGTGGCCATCCAAGAGTGCTCAGAAAGCCTATTCAGCCTTCACCAAGAAGAAGACTCCCTCTCCCCACTTTGTAAGAACAGCATCTCCTAAAATGACAAAGAATGAAGCAACAGTTTGAGTTTCCAGCGCAATTACGCCTAGGCAACAATTCCACCCTCACTAATGCCTCACGAGCAAGAGAGCATCGACGTTTCTCTGGTGCTCTGACACTCACCCCAAAGTTTGGGTTGGTAAAGAAACCAACTCTTTTTCTCAAAAGATACATTTTTTTGGATTATGCAGTGATTCAATAAAGCAGCAGAAGATTGTTCATATTATGTGAAATCGCTCACTGCACAGGCATTTTGTTGAATACCGGCGAAAGTGAGTGGCTTGCATCTGATTGTCAGAGCTTTACAATTGCTTTACAGCTGCTTTACAACTGGTGACTCCATCAGTAGCACAAAAGTCTCTCCTCATATTCATTTTGCCTATCCTCTCATTCATTTTGCCTATGAACTAGTCTGCCACCCGTTGCACTTTTGTGACATCAGATTATAATAATATGCTCTTTCTAAACACTCATTTTAGGAAACTAATGTTTAAAGAATTTGCATCTCTATCCAAAGTTAAACTAGTGTTTAATGGCTCTCTATGTAGAGATTAACTATAGAATCAGAGCTGTAGGCCATATCCAGATCATCCACTTAAATGCTGTCAGCCTTCAAAAGTTAAAAAATCGTTTCAGACTATGGAGATTTCCAGTCTGTCAGACCCTGGTTCCTTCAGCAGTAAAGTAAGAGCAATAGGTGATTCAGTGCCAGCTGGCTGCAGTAAGGTGGTCTGGATGTGTATGTTGGCGCATAGATGTTGCTCATCCTGTCTAAGTGGACAGGAATTAGTCTTCACTTCTCCGTCTGCCATTGTTATAAAGTCCTGACTGGAAGAGGACAACAAAAAAGTCACTTTCTTACCACATCTGATGGGAATTGATGGTGCAGAAATGTGAAACAAGCAGGGATAAAGCATATTTTTTCCTGGCTGCAAAACAAATATATTCTTAAATTTAACTCTGACGGAATCAAGACATAGATCTATACTGGGAAATTGAACTAAAGACTCAGAAATATGCCTCAGACTAGAAAATCTCTACATTCACCTTTAAGAAGACAAATGAATACATTTTCCAAAGCATGTTTTCCATATGTGGCTAAATTGCAAAGCAATTTCTCACCACTTATCACCCCGATCCATCTGGATGGCTTGCAGTACTGAAGGAAGTGGGGCGACTCTGCAAGCTCACAAGGAAACCAAAACAATACCAGGAACAGCTTTTGACACCCCGCCACAAAAACCCAGCCCTGCTGCAGCCCCAAAGACTATCATGTTCTATCTTAACGTTTCACAAATATCATTGTCCGAGAAGGTGTCCTTCTCCCCACACCTGCGCCTTAGTTCTGCAAGTTACTTAAGCACACACTAGCTAGGAGGTACATGGTTTCCATAGGCTGGACTGCATTGCACAGGCTGCTGGGGACCAAAGGAGAAATCAGGTTTAAGATTAAGTTAAAGATCTTGGCACTACTGAAACAGCAGTTCCCAGTTATTTTAGTTCCCCTGCTCCCTCCCTTGTCCCAGCTTCCCTCCCCCCATCACCTGCAGTGCTCGTGCATTAGTTCTCACTCAGGATCTCTCCCAGCATGAAGCAACTAGTTTCCCTTGAGATATAGAATCATAGAATGAACAAGCACTGTTAGAAATATCCTTTTCTTAAAATTTTAATAGAATTTAATCCATCAATACTCAGAATCATATAATCATAGAATCATTAAGGTTGGAAAAGACCTCTAAGATCATCAAGTCCAACCGTCAACCCAACACCACCATGCCCACTAAACCATGTCCCTAAGCGCCTCATCTACACGTCTTTTAAATACTTCCAGGGATGGTGACTCCACCACTTCCCTGGGCAGCCTGTTCCAAGGCCTGACCACTCTTTCAGTGAAGAAATTTTTCCTGATGTCCAGTATAAACCTCCCCTGGCACAACTTGAGGCCATTTCCTCTCGTCCTATCGCTAGTTACTTGGGAGAAGAGACCAACCCCCACCTCGCTACAACCTCCTTTCAGGTAGTTGTAGAGCGCAATGAGGTCTCCCCTCCTGGCAAACCAGCTACAGTTCTAGGAGGTTTTGTTCCAGGGGCTGCTTCCCACTGACAGTATGAAACAGCACCATCCTCCCTCCCATATGTCCCCCAGACCTGTATCAGAGGGCTTTGCACCCTGAAATCCCTCCCCACCATCTACAAACACATGCCACCCACCCCAGTGCTGCAACCGAAACCCCTGGGGCTGCACAGTGAAGACACCGCTCTGGAAATTGTGATGCAAACGACTGGGTGCACTTCATGCTGCAAAATGCACTTATGCATAAACATGTTTTATGGCCTAATGAAAAACACTCACTTACACGATTAGGTCTTGCCCTGGGGCACCCCAGGATCCTATTGGAAAGGAGTCTACCTGTGCCTCAGTGTCGACGTAAAACTAGGCATCTATTTTTGAATGGATGAGTAGCTCCCAGAAGGTACATAACTCTGTCCTCTGACTACAGAAGGAGGCTAGAGTGAGACGTAATTTTAAACAATTAAGGTGAGAAAACTCCTACACCCAAGGTTTGTTCTCTGAATTACTTGTTAAGCAAAGACTGAGGTGGAAGGAACCAACATTTTTCTACATGAAAGGTGATATTACAATAATATTAACTAACCATGCAGTGATCTAATATTTTATGTGTGCGTAACTGAAAAAAGTTTGAAAGACCCGTAACTTGCAGACGTATAAAAACATCTTGGGACCTGAGCGGTTGTTTACTCTTCCCTCTCTCTCAAATGTCTTGATACAAAATAAGTAGATTTTTGCCAGTAGCACAAGATAAAATATCAGCTAGTGCCACAGTGCCACGCTCAGCTGCTAAACAAATGTAGTGGCATTACTGACGGGGAAGGAATTAAAATTGTCTGTGTGGTGTTTTTTTTACGGTTCACTTCAGGATATATTTGCAAGCAACACAGCAAGCTTGAACACTGTCTGGCAGAACGGATCCAACATGCTCACCTTCACCTCAGAAAGGGTAGTTTGCTGTCCACAGTTTCATCCCCCCACTTTCAGAGGTGTTAAAGAGTTCAAAAATCCCTTCAGAGGCGAGGGGGCTGCAGGGAGAAGTGTAATTCTCACTCGCTTTCTCAGCACAGCACAATAAATAGTCTCATGACATCACAAAAACCGTGACAAAATCCATTTACAGTGGTGTGCCCACAAACTTTCATCCAGCCTTCCTGTGAGTTCAGATAGGCAAACATTGACATGTTATTTTAGGAGAGGAGGTTTAAAAATACTGACGGGCGGCTGTTAGAAAGGGCCGTTGCTTTCCTGGGCCAGGAGACATGCTCATCAGAGCCGAGGGCTCCGGTGGCACAAGAGCTTTATTGTATCCGTGCATCATACCACAGGCCTCATAAACAGTCATAGTATTCATGCGTAAACACTTGTATTTAATTTTAAGAGTGAGGACTTACATATCTTTAGCTGGAAATGCAGTTGGTAGCAGTTTAAATGCATTTTTTTTCTTAACTAAGTGATAAAACTGTTGGTATTCTGGAGTGGAGCAAGATGACAGAACAGCCTGTTTGTTTCTGGTGTTTACTCACTCAGGACAGGGAAGGGTCTAAAGAAACATCTGGTGTCAGCTTTTTTCCACTGAGGAAAAAAAATTAAGCCAGTAAGTTCTTTAGCCAGAAAAGTGGATCCATGAGTCATGAAAATTCAGCTAGAAATCACAGAAGTTAGAGACGGTGAAGACCAACAAGGTTCATTCCTACATAATCTGTAAATGAGAATGGGGCATTCTTACTCAGATTTCTTTTTTAATCCTGAATGTGTCTTGATTTACATTTCCAGCTGGGAAGAAAGTTGTGAGAAATTTAGGTGCAGAAGCCAGAGGGGAGAGAAGGGCGGGAGCCAGACTGGCCGCAACTGGGAGTTTACAGTGAGCAGAGAGTAATGAGGTGGCAGGGAAATTTCTTCCCCTCCGGCCTCCCTCTCCACCTTCTCTTTTTTTTTTTTTTCCACTTTGAAAGAGGATGAGGGTTTCAGAGAGGCAAAAGGGTGCTTTCTTTCCCCTCTCTCTGCCCCCTTCCTCTCTGCTCTCCCATAGTCTTCCCACAGGTCACCCCAGGTTTCCCACCTCCTGGCAGGAGCTGCAAGAGGGCAGAGCTGAAAGCCATGGAGGAAAGCCCCCTTGCATCTCGCAGTCGGACATGAAAAGCAGGGGAGGACTAGTCCAAAACCTACTGCTGCACCCTGTATTTGGGGCACCCATGACCTTGCATTAAGGCCTCGGGGTGGTATGGTGCAAAACTCCCTGAAGCAGATTCCCCACACAAATATTTACGGGGAAAATTGAGTGGTTGATATGAAAAACCATCTTGTATTAAAATTCCCTCCCCCTCAATAACAAAAAAGCCTTGCTGGGAAATCCTGTAATCTAAATACAAGCTTAGCACCATCCATCAAAGGGAGGATGTGAGCAGCGCTTGTAAAAAGTTAATAACCTCTGTGGTGGGACAGGGCATCGCGAAGGGAAAGTGCTGAGTAACGGCCAGGAGGAGCCTTTCATCTCCAAGTGAGCTCAGTGACTGGAAATGTGAAGTTCACTTCAGTTAATGGCAGTTTTTTAATGTCTTTTAAAATTATGGATAAACAAACAAACAAAAAGACTCAAATCCAATCTTTCTGACTTGAAGGTTTTGGGGTTGTTTTGCGCAGCTCAAGAGTCTCAAATTCATCTGAACAAAAAAAGTTCAGTTTTCAAGCTAACAGTAACCAACCAGGGTAAATGTTCATTTTTCCTTGGCACAAACAAAAGCCTGAAAATACAATGTTAGTGCATGTCTCAAAAAACTGAAGGGCAAAAAAATAAGCCCTACATAGTTTTTCTTTGTATTTAATTCTCTTCAGTGTTAAGAAAACCCTGTAAGTCCTTACATGCAGTTGATGTCTTCTGAATCCTTGAAAACTGCATCCCCTTTAAAAATTGAGCACACATGCCTACGTGCACACTTGCACCTAGATGGTACACAAAGGGACCTAATTTATTTTGGTGCCAAACAAGGCTGTGAAATACTTTGACTTCATTTTAAAGAAAAGCAAACAATGGCCGGTGCTTCTGAAGGCACAAGCTGCGTCATAAAATGCACCCAACAAACCATTTACATTGCAAAAAGTTGCCCCAACTGTTGTTTATATTAGAAGTAAGATTAGCACATTCGTATCCTCTGGCTAGCAGATACCATCAGCTGCAATCACTTGCTGCCCATCAGTGACACTGAAGGAGGGGACACTCTCAAAGTTGAGATATGCAGAAGAATTTGTATTTTTTTTTAAAAGCAGAGCTCAAGCCCATTTTGGTTTGCTGGAAAAAAAGTATTGTTAAAAATATATTAAGTTTTCCAAATTTATGTGAATATTGTGTAGAATGCAATCCAAAACTCAGTATGAGTTCAATTGGTGTAAATCAGCACAAATCTGCTGAACAAGGCTGATTTATACAAACTGAGGATCTAGCTTCTGACGTGTCCTATTTAATGCTTCTTTGCATTCATTGATGAAAAAATGTCTGAAGTTGGTGAATTAGTCCCAGTACACCTGATAGATAGGCTGTTCCTAATGGCACTCCAAAATATTTCTACTCTCAGATGTTTTGGTCCACTTCACATGCTGAAGGATGGGCTCACCACTAAATCTGGGGCTAGAAGGAGCTATGTCCCAGGCCATGATTGCAAATAGGGAGACATTTTGGTTTTAGGTATTGGTGCTCAATGTCTAAGGAACATCCTGTGCTTTTAACCAAACTAACCCAGCTCACTAGTGATGCCTTTTAATTGTCCTTTTCTTTCCAGGGGGAGTATTTTATGGCTGTGGTGGATTGATTGATCTGTCAAGCCACCTGCACTATATATACACTTACTTATGATTATGGGCTAAACTTAATAATCCAGGTGGGTTTTTTCAGTTGCATGTTTCCTAGTAAAATATAACGGAGCAAAAAAAATACTCTTAACCTAAACCCCTAGTCCATGGAATGGACCAGCCCTAAATCACAAATTGTGAATGGTCTTTTGAACGTGTTACTGTGTTGCGCACATGCAAGTTTGCAGCTGGGACAGGATGTGAGTGGATTTAGCATGTAAAACTTTAAAAATAATTTAACATTTCAGATTTTCCTTATGCAGTTTGATTTTTTATTGCCCAGGACAAAAATATTTTTTAAAATTAGTTAATTTAGAAGTAACTAAGACCATTGTTTGTTTTCAACACTTTTCATTTTTGCAAAATTTTTGCTGACTGAACCTGGTGAAGAGAATAATAATTTCGTAAACTCTTATTTCCTTAAAGTGGAAAGTGGACGAGATGAGCATGGGAAGGATGGCACAAAAGAGAAAGTAAAGGAAGGCACAAACCAATAGTCCATGGAGACCAGATGTTGAAGTTACACATCAAACTGATCTCAATGTCCATTTAGAAATTGGGGAAATTTGGGAATGTTTCCAGGTTTCACAATTGGCTTCTGTTTTGTCACGAGACCGGCTGAGCCCTCACATCGAAACACTTTCAAACTTCCAGATTCCAGCTCAAACCCTCCAGTCTGTGGTTGTCTCTCAGCAAAATGGAAACATTCATCAAGCACCAAGTGCCCCACTTCCAGCCTGGGATATACATCGAAGCTTCCCATTGAAGTGTCGGTTCCCACAGTAGGACGGAGCCCTTTGGGGAGGTGTTGGTTGTCAGTAGTCGGTTGTCAGGATAATTCATTGCCTCAGGGGGAAATCTGAGTTGAGAAGCAACAGTCTTCTCCAGTTCAGAGGAGGTCAGCCACATCAAAGCGGAGATGTGCAGTGGCCTCTGAGCAGGGAGGAGTGGCCGGTGCTCTTGAAGTTGCCAGCTTTCCTTTTTCTGTACAGGCTAGGGAGTGGCAGGGGATGTGTTTGAAGATCTGGGGAAAATCTGGGATCATTCAAGCTGGAGCTGAGGAACAAAAGAGAAGGGCTCTGACTCAGTGAGGCTTGATGGTTAGATTTTGCTCAAACGGGTTGGAAATCAGAGGGAAAGAATACAGTGGGGCATTGCTGCTTCATATTGCTTTTGCACTGATAGAGGGCAGTTCACTTCAACTTCTCTTTTACAGTGGAGTAGATAAGAAAGAGCAGAACCATCTTGCTGAGAGCTAAAGGCTATTCCAGGGGTCCAGGCCTTGTCCCTCAGGACTGTGTGGTTTTACTAAGAACATGTCTTTCCCACTCCTTGCATTTAGGGAATTTGGGAGTGAAAATAGCTTACTGAACTTTTTTTTTCTTTTGTTTTTAAAATCTAAGCAAAAGTTTACCAGGTGTGTGAAAACAAATGAGCTTTACTAAAGCATCTGTGTGGTGAGAGAGGGACTGGACAGGTCTGGAGCTGTTAAGGGAGAGAACAGTGTGACGGGAGAGAGCGGAGATCACTGGGATGGATGAGATAGGGCATGACCAGAAAAACTGAAAGTTGCAGAGTTTAGTTCATTTCAAGTTTTAGAAGCTGTTGATGTTCAGATCATTATTGATTTACGGCTGGAAAAGTGATACGTATTTTTCCTCTTACATTAAAACATATATACAAATTCTATACAAATATCTCTCTCTCTCTGCATATATGTACTTATGTATTTTTAAACTAACCAACAATTTCTACCCCCAAGTTCCCTCATTTTAAACTGTCTATCACCAAGGAAGGAGTGGTCTGAAAATGCTTCACTGCTACTGAGTGAATAAACAAAGAAGATGGCCCTGTGTCTGGGAGACTGCTCTGGCAAAGCAGGAAGAGAGACCAAAGCACAGATGGAATGGGAAAGGATTAAAAAAAGGGGGAAATACAGTTCAGAGCATTAAAATGGATTTTGCATTTGATTTACATGGCAATCATGATTAATTTCAAGCTATGTTGTTGTATGGTCTTTGGAATACATTTGTCAGCCCATTATGTCTGCAGCCAGATTTACAGGAGAAGCTGTAACACTGAATGGGCTGTAAATATAACTTGCTTTAGTGTACAATACTGATTCTGCTGCACAGCTGAGTGCAGCCCGTTGGGAGGTGAACACTCTGCCTGGGTCGTGTCACTGGAAAAGACTGCTGGACACTCCTGCTTGTATTCCTCTTTGCTGGAGCTTCCTAGGACTGACTCCTCATGTCTTCCTTTCCCCGCCTTTGCCATGCTCTTTGAGTGCTCACAAGTCAAGTTGAAGCAAGTTCACCTGGGATAGGCAGCTTAAGATGAGTTTGCCTCGCTCTACTGTGGCTAAAATGTGTCCAGGACGTAATTGCTCTGTAAGCAGGCGACACAAGAAGGGTACATGTACGGCAGTCCAGGGATTTGATCTGGAACATACTGTAAAAAGGACACAGCGTGATGACATTTATCAGCACTGGGCATCTAGTTAACAACCCTTTGAAATGAACAGGGCAAATAACACCTCAAGCCTATTGTTTAAAGTGAAGTTGAAACAAATATATAAACCTATCGCACTTGTTCTGTGTCTTTGCTTCCAAAAAGATATCCACAGCCGGGAGTTTTTACTGAAATCTGATTATCTATCTGACAATTTAGCCCCCCCAAAAATAATTGCAGATGGCTAACATGGCACTGTCTGACTATGACATGGTCTTGCCCATTTTGCCAGCTGTGAAAGTGTAGACAGGGTACCACGTGAGTTAAACCAGGTGGTATGTTACACCTTCTCCCTAAGTTCCTATGTCAAAAAGCCACCTGTGGATAGCCTTGCTGAAAGACAGCAGGGAGAACTCCAACTGAATGGCCATGAGAGCAAAACTGATCATCAAGGTCTTCTGAGTAGGTCAAAAGTAAAGAAAACTAACTGATGGCATGTTATGAATATGTTATGCAAGTCAGGATTTCTGGCTGTAGCTGTTGTTGCTGTTAGTCTACGGGACTGTCGTTCCCACAAATTTCACACGTATTAAGCTTGATTAAAAACAACTAGAGGAGTATTTAACTCTCAAAGAATCCTTTCATTATGGAGAACACTGAGATGCTTGTTACTTCTACACTTAATGAAGTGCATAAAAGACAGTTGCTGAAATATGTTGCACTCTGGCGTGCAGCTCAGCTAACAGAATTTGTGGGGTTTTGTGAAATCTGGTCTGAGCACCAAATCTAAAAAAACACACCCTTTCTGCAAGTACTGATCGTATCTTGACTGAAAGTATAAGAGGACCAAGTAGGCTACAAATAGCCAAGTAGGCAGAAAAAGCCCCTGTAGAAATTCTGCGTACCTTGGCAAAAATTCTGTCAACTGTCTGATCTCTTCCAGCAGAGAAGTGGAAGTTTCCACCCTAAGCTCAAATGTTGGTACAGGAAGGTAAAAGAGCAAACAAAGGAATGAATTGCTCATAGTAAGCCACTCACTAGAAAATAGTAAATAGATAAGATAGAAAAATCACGAAGCAGTACATTCTGCATATACCAACAAGAAAAGTTGCAGCAGAAGAATAATTAGCATTTCAAAGAGTCTTTATTAAAACAAGTAATATAAAAAATAATAATAATTAGTCTTTCCTCAGGCAAAATACACATTGAATTTAGACCTGTAGATGAGTTTGGTGCCTCCTCTGCTAGTAGGTATAAGGGCTTAGTACCTCACAAGACTAGACCCATACCTGTGTAACACTGGGCCAGAAACTTGTAGTAGTTTTACATGTAGCTACATTGGGAAAAGCCTACTTCTCAATGTAATACTAGTCAATTTGAGACTGGATTTTATGAAGTGTGTGGGTGGTGGTATGTGTCAATTAGGTAATTCCCATTATCCTAGTGTCCCTGCTGACTTGGAATATACACATCTTGAATTTATTGAGTCCCATGTTGGTCTAGGAAAGAAAATGAAGGGAATCATCTTCTCTTCTAGCTTACAGCTAGAACTGATTCAAAATTTAGCAACAGCACAGACTCAGTTTCTCGTTGCTGCACAATACATTTAGACAGAGGATGTAAAGTGCTCTGAATCATCCCAAACCATTCTATAGCAACTACCTGCTTTCAGCTCTGGTAGCTCAAACAGGTGAAATAAAATAGGCTTGTCAGGGAGAAGAGGTGAAATTAAAGATTCAGTTGCCACAGTAAATATAGAGGGAAAGGTTAAGATTGGTTGGGATGTGTGACGACATATGGAGAATGCCTCAAAATCATTATCCACCTCCATCTTTTTGGACATGGTTGTGGTGCTTGCATTTGCCTGAATTTGGAGGGTGGCTCTGGACTATTGCTCAGGAACTAGTCAAAGCTGAGGGGAAGGAGCAGAGGGCACAGTTGATAGGAATGGAGGTACCCCAGCTCATGTGCCTTCTCTTGCCTCCTACCCAATGTCTACAGTCTGGCCCAAAAGGAAAGATGGTGCTGAAAAAGCTATGTATGCAAGTTAGCATGGCCTTGAGCGTTCACTGAGCTAACCCGAAACTTTCTGTGGACCGCTAGGACATGGGATGCTCCAGTGGAATGGAGACTGGAAAAGAAATAGCCTCATAAAAAGGAAGGTAGGAGAAAAGCAAGGAAGATAGAAAATAGTAAGTGATAAAATTAGCTAATGTGTCTTTACTGAGAACAAATTCTGTCAAACTATTCAACAGCCTACTTTTATGTGACAGCAGAAGAGGGGGAAGCTGTAGACATGCTATTTCTCATTTTGATGAGATTTCAAGACATTTCAGAGGACAATGTCTTGGGCAAACTGAGGACCTACGATCCAAAGGAAAGGCTCAGGTGAACCATTATAAGGTATATGGTTGGTGAAAATATATAGACAACAATTACATGACAGCTGGTTGAAAGAAGAGGTTGTATTTCAAAGTGGGTGTCTCAGCAGGGACACAATCAAGGTCTGTCTGGAATCCATTTTATATTTGCGGCATTTAAGTATCAGTCAAATGGTGGTTGAAATTTTATTCAAACTCTAGGACATGGTAATGGTGCCATAGAATTTGAATCCAAACTGGCCATCATTCAGCATGGATGATGCTAGTCGACTCATCTTTGAAACATTTCACCCAGCTTTATAAAATGTTCCTAAAATCTTAGAATTCCTTTGGAGGAAATCTGATTTCGCTGAGCATTTATATGCACAGAATCTGTATTTACAGGGTTGTCAAACATTTTCAGATCTTTAAGTGGAAAACAATTTCTGAGGAGTCCTATTCTTACCAGAATTGTGTTAAATGGGAATGCATTTCACAGGGCTTCAGAGTTTCTTAAATGGACAGTTTCTTATGTATCTGCTAAACACTCAAGCATAATTAGGGGTGAATTTAAGAAGAAATTCAACAGTGAGACAATAGCCATGAGAGATGGAAAAAACCTCTTTAGTGCTCTTCAACCAGTAGTTAGCTCATGGGTGGAAGTTACAAGCAAAACTGCAGAAGTTACAAGCTCAGCTCTGCCTGCTGGTCTCGCCTTTAACTTATTTCCTCTGACCACAACCAGTTTTTGAGGGCTGTCAGAGTTGTGGGTTGGAAACTACTTCTCTAGAGTATTCTGCTCCTATGTAAGTAATGTAAGGCTGCTCCTTCTAGCATTCTAGTGTTTGTATGTTCCTGTTTGTAATGAGTTGTGGCTTGTCTGAATTTTACTGTTTGTATGAACATAATAATATAAGACAATCCATGGGGGAGGCGTCTTCGGCTCTTGGATAGACTTACTTTGGCGTAAGAATGGCTTTTTTGGCTTTGATTCCAAGTAACATAGGCTTAAAAGAAAAAACCAAAACAGGTGTGCCTGAGTAAACTCCCAGGAGTTTCATTGATCTAATTGATTAAAATAAACGACTTAGCATATACTAAATAAACTGACATGTGCAGACAAGGCTTTAAAATATGCAGCCCCTCCCTTTCAGAGGTTTGGCAGCAGCAGTAAAGGACGATGCCAGCTGGATTACAATCTACATGTATCAGGGCAAAGACAGACAGTGTATTCCTGATGTAGCTGTAACTCTCAAAGAAGTAAATACCCCTGGCTGTTGGCTGTTGTTGTTGCCTCCACAACTGGGGTCATACAAGGGACTGAGAGTGCTATTCACCTGAATATCACTATTCAAATATTTTATCTGAAGTTACCATTGATGAAGAAGGTTTGCATTAACCTGGCTGATCTGATGCTGAAGCAGGTGAGGATGCAAAGCATAAAATCTCCTATAGCTGCAGGTATAACAGTGGGAGCATCTTGCATGCCTCGGCTATTTCTAAATTGATCTGAAGTATCTGGCATGTAAGGACAGTCTAGATGCTAGTCTTCTAGAACACAATATTGTCCCAGGCAATTTTAGTAGTTTACCTCATACAAACAAGTAAACGCAGCTCTGCTATGATACTCTCCTATAGTGCTGTTTTGCAGCCTAAATAATCTAAGGAATGATCCATTTTCTGCTTTTCTGCTTTGCTTAGACAAACATGTGTCTTTGCATCCTGGTGACTTGTCCTGCCTGTGGACAAGTCACAAATCAAGACCAAATTTAATACGCATTAAACTCCAGATAATTGGTAGATCTTTTCAAACTTCTGTTTATGCCAGTGGATTCAAGGTAGCTGAGCCAAAAGGAAGTTTTTTCCAATTATTTTAGATGCACAAGTACTTTACAAATGTACAAAACAGAGGCATCACTTTACCATCACTAGAAATGTGGCCTTGTCTGCTTTGGAAAACATCTGTTTGTTGTTACGCAGCCGTGTTTCGGGAAACGCAGCCGTTCAGAGCAGAGGAATACCAGCCCCATTCAAACTTCGGGGGCAATTCAATTAAAACGAGTGTTAACTACTGGAATTTATGGAGTGCTTCCTGCCTAATCTTATGAAACATAATGTGTAATTGCTATGGGTGGTTAAGACTTTCGTTTTATACCTGCCTGGCTGTGCTGGTTTAAACAGAGATGTAACAGATTACATTTGAGGAAGTGGCTGGAAAACAAAAGGATGCAGGTGTCCCATGCAATGATGCTGAGTTTCCTGGGGCTTTGCTTATTAGCACATAGTGTATCATCCAAAAGTCAGAGGCAAAAAAACACAAATATAATAAGCTTTTTGTTTTGTTTCAACACGGGGTTGATCAGAAAACTGCATACAGTGCTCAGAAAGCTGAAGTCAATGCCAGATATATTTCCAAATGACTCCGTCACTGGTTAGGTGTTTAAAAAAAAAAACAAGCGAAAGGTATGGAGTGATCGATGGTGTGTGCAGAACACGCACTCGCAGACCAGCACTCTCCCCAACATTTACCAACACACTGCAGCAATGTATTACTGAAGAGTGCATTTCTGCTGACAGATTCTTTCCACCACAATTACAGAAAGAATAATGGCTGAGAAACACCACCCATATGTCCCCATTAACTTTGCAATCTGTCTAATCTGTGTACTTACAAAGCCCTCATCACGTCTCAGATATTATAGTGATAACAGGATAGATTAGACAGACTTCAAAGCTGCAAGAGAAATATGAATGTTGATTCCCAGCCATGATTAACTTGGCCAGAACCTCACACTCCTTTAATTTAATTAAGAACATAAGGAGCAATCAGATCAGAGACAAAGAGAGGGGCCGAGCAGGCAGCTGTGGACAACACGCGCTACCCAACAGGTACACGTACACGTGTGAGATCTTTCCTGCCGCCTGGGGAGCACGCTCTGCCTGGGGCATGCGGGTGATTCATTCTCCATGGAAGTATTTTAGTCACACTTGCGAGGAACACTGCTATCTAACTGATTATGTCACGTGTTTTAGTCCTGGAACTGAGTTGAGCCAAATGGCCATCAATTAATTAATTACTAGAATTAAAGACTAATAATTATAAAAATTGTAATTAATGGATCTGGCAGCTGCCTGTGAGCATGCTTTCATGTTGCAGTATGTGTAAAGCAGCTGGTCTGTCAGCAAAAGAGGAGTAACCTGCTGCCAGTGGGCCAAGAGGCAAGAGCGTGCATTGTGGCAATTGCACCCAGCATAATGCACTATAGCTTCATACTCTTCTTTTCCCCTGGGGTAACAGGCTGATGTGCCAATGCCTCCAGGCAAAGCAGCTGGAGTAATGCTCATCTGACCACAAAGGGATGTGCCATGCAGTGAGATAGCATATTTGCAGCTTGCTTACGCTGCTTTTAGTGATGAAACCTCTTCTTCTCCCTCCACTGCTGCCAGGACCAGATGTCTCGCTTGCACACCCGACTCCTGTACTTCCTGGCAAATATGGGTTTGCTGCACGTACAGCATGTTCTGTTTTACCACTTGGGTACATCATATCGGCAACCTATGCATCTGTCAGACACTGGAATTGCTTCACAGGGGCATATGCAGTCGTTCAGCCTATAGCCTGCTCCTTGTTCAGTTAAGAACAACCCGAGGAAAATGGGTGCTGGCAGTGTGAGGCAGGTATTTTGGCTCTGGCCTGTGCAAAGTCCTGTGCGAGGCAGAGATGGTGCATGTCCAGGGGCACACCTACAACTGTCCCAGTTTAATTTGCTTTGCAGTAGATGGTATGTGCTCAGTATCTTCTTCCAGTGCTTGCAGGAGGGCAACTTCTTACAGTACGCTTGTGATTGTGTGAGCACATCTTGGTCAGACTTTTAATGTGCAAGAGGTAAACTGTATTAAAGTCCTATCTAAAAACCAGAGGGGTACTAAAGCAGAGTTGCTTTTATTCTGAAAACACATTCTTAATGGAGGCTTCCCACAGTTCAAATAACCAGCTTGAAATCTTGGTAATTCACTTCAACTCTCCTGAGTGTCTTTGTGTTCACATGCCCCTCGTTTACCTAGAAGGCAGTCCTGACCAGTTTAAGATACAGATACATTTAAAAGCTTCTTTGAGCAGCCTAGGGTGTGAGTTTACACTGCCTTAGTCATCATACATTATCTGTCCATGTTTCCTCTCTTACCCTGTGGTAAATGCA
The DNA here is from genome assembly GCF_000690835.1 of Fulmarus glacialis. Classification (NCBI taxonomy): domain Eukaryota; kingdom Metazoa; phylum Chordata; class Aves; order Procellariiformes; family Procellariidae; genus Fulmarus; species Fulmarus glacialis. The sequence continues at coordinate 24,799 of NW_009223121.1, read as the reverse complement.
ATGTAACTAATGACTCTGATGCTGCAGGCTAAGCTACTTCACACTTACTGCAGAGCAAGGATTTGCTCAGGGCAGTCCTTATGGACTGTCTGAAGTGCTGTAAATTCACATCTTGGCTTATCTTAAGGTAAATCATGCAAGACTGAACAAAAATGTATCTGGCATAGATCGACATAAAAGTGTCATGTTTCTCTACTAGTTTGATTAAACCAATTTATTATCACAATTCAAGTGAAGCTTTCTTCTTTGTTGAAGCTAGTAAACAGGAGTTCCAATTTTAAATTATGGGCATAATTTCCTAAGCAACATAAATAAAAAAAAACCAAATAAAATAGCACTTATACTACAATAAGTAAAATCACAAAGATTTTGGTTATATCAGATAAACTTTCGTGTGTAGACAAGGCTTCCACAGTGCATATGTTTTTACATTAACGTAAACCTGGTTTATATCTGTTTAGCTTTTATTTTTGAGAGAGATTTTAATGGATAAAAGTGTCCAAAGAGAACTCCACAGTGATTCAAATGGATAGTTTTTTTTTTTTTTTAAATGTGATTCAATTCCAATCTCATACCTGGTTTACATTAAGCTCCTGGGAAATATCTGTGGTAAGAACTACATGGATACCCCTTTTAGGTGGTTTTGTTTGAACTTTCTTTTGGCTGGAATCAAGCACAACAAATTTTGCACCCGAACATTCAATCTCCTTACATGACATACTCAGCCAGAAGGCAGGTCAGAGAATTAACTCCTCCCACTATCTCCAGGAAAAGTTGCCAGCAAGTCTCCTTGGTGGTCGTTTTAAAGAAGACGAGATCAAGTATACATAGAGCTGTTTATAAAAATAACAAGGAAAAAGAATCTCTGCCTGCAGCATTGCTGTAGCGTGCAAGTCCAACACATGTGAAATTGTCCTCTCCGTCAGGATTTTGGCTTGCTATGAGAAATGGATTATTACAGCCCTAGGACCTAGGAAGGAATATAGCTAAATATAGTTTTAGATATAGATATAGATATATGTATATGAACCCATGTATGGTGGAGAACTGAGAAAAGAAGTGCTATGTGAAAGATGTTGAGCTGATGGCTGGGAGAAATGGCATGGCAGCAGCTACGACTCTTGCAAGCATTCTTGCCCCAATACCAGGATGTTGGTCCACCATTGCCAAAGTGTGAGGTGTATGCACGGGGTGCTGGGCTCACCCTCTGGAGCAAGCTGGTGTTCCTTGCCTGGAGACAGCTGAGGTAAGACTTGTCTGACCAAGTATGAGCATCTACAAAAGTCAGCACTTAGGAAAGGCTGTGCTAGCGCTGTGATTGTGTCTTCTCTCAGGTTGTATTTACTTCATAGCTGTCCCTGCTTTGAGCAGGACGTTGGACTAGATGATCTCCTGAGTTTCCTTCAACTGAATTACACTATGAGCCGATGATCTGAGCTGATCACTGAGCCTCCCTCCAGCAAAGAGAAACAGGCACTTTTATTGAAGAAAGTCCATCGCTCTCAGTGTAAGTGTAAAACAGCCATCGTCAAGCAAGCTGTCCCCAGTCAGGGCTCTTTCTCTCCATTGGCTGCCAAAGAAACTCAATAACATCTACAGAGGTAGCAGTATCTGCTGTAGGTATCTAAAGTCACTGAAATTAATCCCAGTCTGTGTTTGAGGATATCTTTTGAAGTCTGAATGCAAGTTAAGCTCTCCCTATAAATAAAAACAATTTACCTTTTTTCTATATCTTAATTTTCCCAGATTTGCTGTTTATGCTTTTCTCTTCTTTCTGTAGTCTCATGGGTCATGTCTTTTGTCGCAACTTATCTGTCAAGATAGAATTTTGTGTTCTGTGAAATGCTGCTTTTTTATCTGTATTATCAAGTGGTTCATTTTTCCTGGAGGAGCCTTCTTCTATGGTCTTCACAGACTTTCTCTTTTGATACTGAGGTATCTTCTAATACATCTCACAATGCTGTCATGGTTATCCAGGTATCATGGATGCTGGCAGAAACCAGGCCAGCACCAGCTCATGCTGGTAAGATGCTGTGCAATTTCTGTGGAAGGCAGTGAAGATTGAGAGCAGACAGAAGTCACTCGTGGTCCTCAGCATCAACTCGCTGGGTGGATTCAACCCATAAGCTACATTCATTAAAAAGAATCAGTATGGAAAACTCAAGAGCACTTCTGGGGAGCAGATATAGGCCACAATCTTGTAATTAATTTAGAGCAAGCTGCCCATTTAATCTATTTTTAGTCACATTCACTTCAGTTCTTCATGGCTACAGTGTTTTATGTGTCTCCAAAGTGCTGTAGTATCAAGGCATAGTTAAAAGTGATGATTTCCCGCCTGGAAACTGTAAAATAAATAATTATATGGGCAGAGGAACGTACAAAATCTAACTTCCTGTGATTCACTTGCTAGCTGTCACTCTTGTGCATGCTCTTTGTGTGGGTTCTCTAATGCCTAATAATGTGACTGATAATGTTAAATTCCAGACGTCACTCTCTTAAGTAGTATAAAGCAGCACTGATCACAAGCAACCTCTTCATGCTCCCTGTTCTTAGTGAACCTTGTGAGAAGCAGCCAAAAAAGATTGTCTCATAACAATTTCATTTCTACAGGGTGTGTCATACCTGGAGCAAATGGAAGTAGATTGCTACCAGGAGAAAGGCAGTCCAGCAGGGATGCTGTAAAAGAAGCAATGGAAGTATTAATGCAGTGGGTCCTAGACCCTGAGCGCGGTGACTACAGTAGTGTTTGATTCCCAGGTGGTGCTGGTTCTTGCTTCCTGGACATGACCGAAGGAATTAGAAAACATGTGGGGCTTCTCAATTGGTGGTTTTAAGAGCTGCAAAACTAATGACATCTACTGATCTCTTGAGAGTAAGATCCCATGTGCATGATGTCCCATAAGGGGTGAGCTGACCATGCATTGTTCTCCTCCGTGGGGTACTGATAGCTTATATTTAATCTAGTAAAAAACCCCAAAAGGCCAGGGTCTGTTCTTCAGTCTTGAGACCAGCTGATGACAGAGATCACACCTAAGCTCTACAATCCCCCAAACCAGTCTGGTTCCCGCTCCATGCATTTCTCCTACCTGTGTCCAACATTGTTTGGGGCAGCGCTATCTCGCCCGTGGCAAAAACATGCCACAGACCATGCTTATATTTGAACAGTACAGAGTATTATCATGTACCAAAGCTCAGACACGTGGCATGCGTCTCTCATTTATTTAGTGTAAATGTAACTACAGGACCATTTTCCTCTGTGCAGTCATGGTAACTTACAGAAATTTTAGGGCTATTCTAGAAGAAAACTCAAGTTGGTTTTCTTTGGGAAAGACGGAATCCTTTGTTGTACAAACTACCATAGCTGGAAGAAGCAGCAACAATTTGGGGCACTCATCCATCCATCAGATCTGAAACTGAAGCAGCAAACTTAGGCCAAGTGAAAGTTGGGGAAAAAATTGTACTATATTTAAGTTAATTGTGTTAACTCCGGAGAAAAGTGGCATTTCCAACAAAGCCTTAGTAATAGCAAACCTCATCAACAGCTTTCAGTATATTTTGTCTCCTCTTTACTATCTTATATCTTGCTAAGAGTAAAATTCAGACCAAATTTTGTAACAGACAGATTCACAACAGCTTGTGCATCGGGACACGTTTGGCAGTACATGTCTGACAGGATTTTTTACGCCTCCTAGAAAAGTTCTGCTAAATATTCATGCATTTCCCATTGAAAGAAACCTGATTCTTGGCCAAACCAAAGCTCGTTAGCAGACAGAACAGGAGGGCTCCTTCCTCCCTGCTGCACCTCTGATTCCCACAGGTTTTGCTTCAGACCTGGTCTCTGCAAACAGATACTGTTAAACCCAAGTTACTCCACTCTGGAAATGGGTTATAACCTGAGATATTGCCAATTCATTGCATTTTTTTGAAAGATTGCCTTTTAACTTTTCTGTAGAATTTATAGTTTGTGGGAGTTTCTTATAGTGTTCAGCACCATCTGTCTATCAGAGATGGCTGAAAAATATCTGTGTTTTTAAAAAAGTTCAAAACAAAGCATGAATTTTTCTTTTAACATTTTGTTCTTTTGACAGAGCTCTCACAATTAGATTTGCTATTAATGAAAAACACTTTTTTTTTTTTTCCCAAGAACCAAAAGTTGTTGGAAATACAAAGAAATAATTTTGAGATGAAAATAAGCAGAGGAAATGTTATTGAAGAATTTAATTTGTCTAAGAACATTTTCAGTAAGAACTGTTTTGTAGTCTTGTTTTCTGCTGAAACCTTTTTTTATACAGCCATAAACATGGTGGGGACAGAGATTCACAGGAAGGGCTCTGATTTTTCTGGGTACTCAGTACGAGCTGCTGACGAGCTATTTGTGCCCGGGGTCAGGGCGAGTGTGTGGGGAACAGAGATGGGAATGAGCTTCTGTGGGGGTGGGAGCCGTCATTAGGACGCAGACTGTCAGCACCTGCTTCAGAAAGGATGACAGGAGAATTTGTGTTGGAAGGGGCCTCGGAGGTCTCTAGCCTAACCTCCTGCTCAAAGCAGGGGCAGCTCTGAGGTCGGACCAGGAGTTTCAGGACTTTATCTAGTCTAGTCTTCAAACTCTCCCACGATGGAGGCTGCACTGTCTTTCCTGGCCACCTGCTTCAATGCCTGACTGTCCTCATAGGGAAGAAGTCCCTATTTATACCTAGTCCGAAGCTCTTCCCTTTCAACTTAAATCCAGAGTCTTTCATCCTCCCACCAGGCAGCACTGTGAAGAGCCTGGCTCCATCTTCTTATGACCTCCCTATAGGTATTGGAGGTGACCTCAGGTGTCCTCCCGCCAAAGCCACCCCTTCTCCAGCTAAATCAGCCCAGCTTTCTCAGCCCCTCCATTCCAGCCCAAACCATCATGCTGGGCTTGTGCTGAACTTGCCCCAGTTTATCAATGATTTCCTTGTACTGGGGGACCCAAAAGTGGGCACAGTATCCAGACATAGGGTAATAAGCGCTGAGTGCTGAGAAGTTGTCTCCTAAGTAATCGACCTGTGACGAGCCTGTCATGGTCTGAGAGATGTGTGAGATGTCATTTTGCCCCCTGCTCACTCTGCCCCTCTGCCAGCGGCTGCTGTCTGTAACCCTCAGCAGCAGGAAAAATATATATGCGCTTCAGCTGCGCCAGGGCAAAGCTGAAATAGCAGTAACGAGGAGCAGGAGAAGGCCAGGTACAGGTCCTCCTCTGCTTCCCCAGCTATGGAGGGCAGTAACGGCCAGTGGACAGGAGGGCTGGAAAATATCAACTCTCATGTAAAGTACTTTGGCCATAAACTTCAAAGCACTTCCAAAAGGAGGCTGGATTGCTATTCCTGTTTTACAAATCAAGAGGCAAAGGAAAAAGGGAAGGAAGTGTTTTGACCGGATTCACCTAGCAGCTACTGGCAGAGGCAGGCAGAGACACCGAGCGCTACCCATATACTGTGCCATCGGGGCACCAGGTACCAGTGCCAGGGGGACCTGTGGTTCCCAATTTCTGTGCTGTCTCTCGGAGCAGGGACCAGTCCCTGCCTCCTCCAGGCACGCACTCCCCAGGTGCTTTGCTGCGCGATGGCAAATTCCTGCTTGGAAATCAGGCTGGTGACACTATAACAACATCCTTCAAACCGTGCAGATTTATGGCTTCAAAGCGGAAGTGCTGATCAGAAATACCATGAATTAGTCATAATCTTATCAAAAATATTTTATTTATGAAAGTAACAATTATACTATACAACCTATATTGGAAGTACATTGAATAATTGCTAGAATAAATACAGGCAATTAATTCAATCTTTTTATAGAATGAGAGGATTTATTTGACATTTGAATGTTAACCCAAGCTTTAACTTACATCATAAATAGTTAAAAGGCATAGTCAAGTTTTTTTTTTATTTTTACTGTTTCTTTTGCTTTTTTTTTAATACTGTTCTATTTTGTAATCAACATGAATCAACCCTCCAATCATTAACATAATATTAGTATGACTTTCAAGCAATCATGTACCTCAAGATAATCAGACAAATAAGGTAGTGTGTGTGCAGTTCATTCTACAGCAGAATCTATTCACGTCTGCATAAAAAAGAGAAGCTGAAAATGCTTCTAAGTTCTTTAAGCATCATATGCTGATTTCTGCTTTACCACAGTGCTTTTAATACCAGAATCTAAAAAGGGCATGTATCTGTATGCAGCTGGCTTTCTGTTGCTCTTTATAAAGTATATTAGGGCTCAATGCCACATTCCTTTGGCTGGTGAAGGATTGCAGAATTTAGTCCTGAATATTATTTCTCAAAACCATGGTCCAAAATAAATGTCCGAGACTGATTATTAGGCACCAAGGAAGTGATGGGTTTGCTAAGACTTGATGTTTTCTGATTAAAAATTGGCTTCTTTTCTGGTAGATATGCTTTAGTCAAACACAAATTATTGGGCTCAGTACTGGGGTCTGTATTACACTGGATGTCAGAGAAGCTGATGTTTGTATTTTCTGTAAACTTTGTGAAGGGCACTGCAGATGTTTTATAGGAAGACACCCACATTTTGAAAGTGTTGATAAGTTTTCCTTCCCTGTATTTTTTTTTAAACTCAAAAACCTGAACTATCTGCTTGATACTGGCAGATTATGAACAACTATGACCATCAGTGAAGTCAATAGTAGTTTGGGGTGTCCAATATTTCTCTAAATCAGAAGCTTTTGACTCCTCAGGTCCCATGCAAAATCAGTGGGAGCTTTCTTATAGCAATATCTTCTCCAATGGCATGGAGGCCTGCCTTGCCTTATGGCTATTGCGCATGCCAGGGATATTATGCTCTCAGTAGAGAAGCAAATTTCCCTTTTACAATGTTATCCAAAACAAAACCCCAAATTGCACATATCTACCCCTTTGGCCTTTTTCACGCACAAATACGCTTGTATTCAAAAACTGACAATGTTGGGCCTTTCCTAATAAATGTCTTCAAAGAGCACATGTAAATGCTTTTCACAGAAATGACCATACATCAGTTGCAAAAATGCAGAGAGACTTTTTATTCTTTCTGTTGTGAACAAAATCAGTTCAGCACAAATTTTGGGGGAGGAAGTATGATTTTTTTCCCCAAATATATTTAAAAAGGCTAAAGAACGAAATGTTGGGAAGGCAGCTTTTTTTGGCAGATAGTAAAATATAAAATATGTGATTTAGAAAAAAGTTGGCTTAAAAATACACACACACAAATAATACAATAATATAAAAATACAGCTCAGCCAATGGCCTCTTAAAATTTACCTTTGGCATTACATTTGGCAGCCTAACACAAAAGACCCTTCCTATAAACAGAACTATAAAAAAGAGAAGTTCATAAATTAGGTTGCAAGGGGTTGTAAGATCCTTTTCTCGATTCTCCAAACTCCTTTCCTTCCTGTCCACACACATAAGCATGACCAGTGAGGTATATAGAACGTAACACTGTCAGGCATATGCACAATAAAAAAGTGCATAAACATAGAAGTTCTCCCATTTTCTTGCGAACAGGTCGAAACTGTGTGGCTTGCATTTCGCGCCCCCCCCCCTCCTTGGAAATAAAAAAAATCATTTTTTATTGTTTTTTTTTTTCTTACTTTGGCAGGATGAAAATGAACCCAGAGGAATATAAATGTCCTATTCCCAGCAGCAGTGATCCATTTCCCTTGGCAACATTCGTCTGATGCCACAGATACTACAAGGTCGTTGGGTTGCTTTTCAACTCTCTGGGTAACTTCCCACGGAAACATCATACGTCTAGCACCATGTCATAGTGTTGCTCTTTCTTCCGCCTGCCACATTTGGTGATAAGAACCAAGTACAAAGTCAAAAGCATAACCCAGTAACATGCATAGAGTATTGTGCCAATGATGAGAACTGTCTGTTTTGACTCAGAAAATGGCTTTTTTGATTCCTTGTAGATAGTGAAAATTACGCCACCTAGGAGGATTGTAAACCAAATGGAGACTGGAATGAGTCCTATAAAATTAACTACAATGGTTTTTCTTCCTGACGTGCCCCACCCTGCTTTGTTTATCGTGGCAATTGCAAACATCTTTGCTGGCAGTAAACTTGACATGTACAACACTGAGTAGAGTGACATGAAAACCATGACAATGTTGCCCCTAAGGAAGCTGGCAAAGGAAGACTTTATCAGGCCCACTAACTGAACTGTCAACAAGAAGAGGAGGATGTTCCAGATTTTTCCCCTGTAGAAGAGCTGAATGACTGTGGCGATAAGGAAGAAAGGAAAGAATCCAGTGATTACAGCTTCATAGGTCATCCACAAATGGTGCTTGTGGAACCACATCGCATTATAAAGCCACTCTCTAAAGTACGATTTACTCCAGCGGGTCTGCTGATTCAGCCACCTGAGATACTCTATCGGTGTTTCGGTAAGGCACTTGGATCTAGCTGTGTATTTTGTTGCATAGCCCAGACTTAGCACTCTGTTAGTTAGATGCCTGTCATCTCCAAAGCTGCACTGGGAGCCCATAAATTCTTGATTGTACCAATCTTCCACAAATTCATGGAGTAAAGAGTTTCTGTACATTCCCAGAGGTCCGCTGATGCACTGTACGCAGCCGAAATAGGATTGACAGGCTCTTTCTATGTTAAATGCCATCCAGTATCTCACGCTGCTCAGAAAGGAGATCCAGGAATCGTATTTGTTCAAGATCTGCAAAATAAAAAAAGTTTTCATTTTAGATGAGCTCTTGAGACAGAAAATATACACACTGGCTCAATAAGGAATTTGCAGATACTAGAGCACCATTAGCCGAAATACAGGGGGGAGCTCACTCCTGTGTCCAACTCATGGTGAATCCAGGAGTTACCTTTACAGTCCAGGACATTGACAGGAAGGGCGAGATGAAGTCTTCAAAAGTCTGCTCCACCAAAATGTTCTCTTTTTGCTCACAATCTTTCCTATTCGCTAACAAGAAACTCCTTTTCTGGCTCATTCTTCCTTTCCCTTCACCCCCAGTTAAAGACCTGCTGGACTCAGCCTCTCCCGAGAGGAGATGGTGGAGTCCCAGATGTGGCCTCCTGTTTCTCTGTCCCCTGCACACACCTTCGGGACTCACAGGACTTCTTCCAGCCCTCCTGAAGCTATGCTGGAGCATGAGAAAGGCTGAGCACATGGTCTTTGGCCTACATTTTTGGTATCATAAGGATGGCCCTAGAGGTTTGACCCTGGACTATGTCCCCATATCTGACATTAGGCCCTCTGAGGAAATCTGTTGTGATGCGTGTCTGCAGTACCAGCCCTGCTACATTGCCCCAAGACATATTGTGGTACTCCAGTAGAGTCTTGCTTTGGCCCGCAAAAAGGTCTCCGTCTTTCTCTTCTGTATGCCCCAAAGCTCACCTGAAGCTCAGGCCTACATTTAAAACACAACATAGACGTAGACTAGGAGTCTGAACACTCAATGGAGCTATGAGCTTGTGCAGATGCCCAAGTCCATGTCTTCACATCCAGGTTCTCAGCACACACCTTGTGCTGGGGAATGTGGCAAGGAAGCGAGTAGCAGGGTGGCTGTGCCAGCTCTGCACCAGTATCTTCTCAGTGTGGGGATTTTCAGGGGAATCTGTGGCCTTCGACAACTAGAAAGCATTTTCCTGCAACTAGAAAAAAATAGTCTTTTGCTCTGATGGCCCTAATCTCTGTCAGGTTTGACGGCCGAGGGCCAATCTTGTCTCTGTTTCAGTTTAATTCCAGAACATTTTAGAAGTAGCAGGGTTCAGAGATAGGCTCAAGCCTGGCTCAGATGTATTTGGTGTACGCTGGGAAGTGAATTGGGGGAAAAAAAATCCCAGAGCCTTCATCATGCCACCTTTCCTCCCAGAGGACACATGTCCTTCCCAGCTTTCTCTGCAGATGCTTATGAACCTTCACTGTCATAGCTGAACCCATACTGTCTCCTTCCAGTTGTACTCACAGGTGCCTGGCATCTCACACGTGTAGGGTGAGTGTGACGCCTGGTTTGTGGTCAGCCCAGAGCCGCAAAGATATTCAGGCTTCTGTGGGAATCTTAATTTCTGGATTTAAGAGCCACATTCCTGAAATACTTCTGACTACTGGGGCGTACATTAGTAAGTGCTTGCCCATATAGATGGCCCTTTCTCCTCCATGTCACATAAAAGCCCAACTGAGTACAGGGGACCGATCCTAAGGCCAACTGAAATATTCATATGCATTTTTCTTTATAAATTGCAGCAGAAGCAATTGTGTCAAGAGGAATTAACGGCCTTTTGCTGTAGTTGTCAGCCAAACTCGGCAATGCTGGAAATCCTAACAGAAGTGGAGCTGGGCTGACTGGGGGGCTTTCCATCGTCCTGCCTACAGAGATACAGAGGAAACCCAACAATACACAAAGTGTGTAGTGCACTGCATTTCAAAAAGGCTTTTATTCCTAACAATCTCGGCTGCCAGTGGTAACATAATTGAAGTGCTTGGGGTGCTGGACTTGGCTCTGGGAGACCTGTTCTCAATTCCCTGCTCCCCTATAGCTTTTCTTTGGTACCCTGAGCAAGCAGTTACACCCAGAGACTCAAGGATGCGACAGCTGACAATGCCAGTGCCCCACTTTTCACATATATGGGGGAGAATAATATTTGTTTGCTTTCTATGGGTGTTAAAACCATATTGGTTTTAACCAAGCTGCCGAGCGTGGAAGGTCTTCACGCTATTGTAGTCTCAAACAGAGATGGTGTGCCTGTTATCAAAGTTAACCAATGCCAATGATAATGCTCCAGAACACGCACTGCGACCTGGCTTTCTGTCCGCCTTTGCCCTTGCCACAGATCAGGGCACACATCCAAGAATAAGAGTTTCCGTTCAACAGACGGAAGGGTTAAGATATCATAAAAGCCTCTATAATGGTATCACAGTATATTCAACGCTATTCCAGACAGGCTATTGCAGTGCAAATAGTTGCTGAAACCCCTCTGCTAATCTGAAAATCATCATACTCACCTGCACATCACCTCCAACTCCTCCAACCATTGGATCTTCTTCTAAAACCTTTACCATCTCCACTGATGAGGCTGGATCAAGCATTGTATCTGAATCACAGACCTACAAGTAAGACAAAACAAGAACAAAAATGGGTTAAGGAGTACACTAGAGAAGAAAATAAAAATCATGTGAGTGATTGTAGTGACTCTAAATGCATATTCTCCTGAATACAATTAAATCTCACTTTGAAGTCTGCATTGATACTTCTGTTAAAGACCATTTGTATCAGGCAGCAAGGAGTGGTGCTGAATGAAACAGAGTGCTTCTTAGGGCTGTGCATGCAAACAATCCTCTTTTTTGTATCATCAGCTCTATTTGTTTTTACTGGCACACTGGGCTGGCTCCTTCGAATAAGAGATAGGCTCTCAGAAATGGGGCACTGCAGAGCAAGACAATGTTTGCGGGTGTGTGGCAGATTACTGCTGAGCCCTGACATAGCATTTCCCTGTGGCGGCTGCATGGTTGTAGCACCCATGTTTCCCACTGCCATATGAGGGAAGGAGCAAGGAGTTAAATTCCAGACACTTGTTATAAAAAAGAAAAAGTCAGCTAGGAGTCTGGGAAGAAACCTAATAGTTCTTTCACTCACAGGCAGCTTTAGCAATTCATGTAAGATATGTATTTTGGATTCCAGAACAAACTCATTTTTAATTTTAGATGCATGGTGTGTTATTAGTAGTGCAGGGATTTGACATTTGATATACAGAAATTATTTGCTATTTTCCTCTGGCATTCTTAGAAAAAATATGTAAGGCCAGAAGGAGCGAGTCCCGAAGTACTCCATGAGACCAGGGCAGAAATAGATGACACACACAAGGCGTTTCAGCCACACAAACAGTCCTAGTCAACTAAACACTGTGTACATTAGGAATTGGTTTTCCCCTGGAGAGTAGGAGGAGGGCTCAGACGGGCTGGCCGGCCTGCGAGGCAGCTGGCATTGCTTTCCTTTGCTCGGAGGCGAACGACATGGGCTGCAGCCTGTTTAAAACAAGCGGGTGTCTCCTTGTCACAGCTGCCGCTGAAAGCGGTGCCCCCCCATGTGTAAACTCATTTCGCAGACGCCCAGAAACCGGAGCAGAGGAGGCTGTCCCAGAAACACCCCTCTGGCCAGCTGGATCTTGCCCTACAAATTCTCGTACTGCTTCCAGTTTATCCCACGTTGCATTCCTGTGATTTCAGATGGGGACGGTAGGGGCAAAAGTCAATAGCTCTGCATGAATAACCTATTAAGTCAGATTCTGGTGAGGCTTCATATCGGGTATCTTAATTTTGGTGTCCTGTCATCCAACCTTTCAATTCATCCTAAGCCCCCTCGCTCCAGGGGAGCAGAAACCTTCATGTCTGGTCTGTGAAGGGGGAGGAGAGCGTTTTGGGGCTCTGTTATGGACCAGACTCAAGTAGGGAGGTTACCTGGGATAGTCAGGCTGATAGCTTGGGATGCAGCTGAGTGTCTGCCAGCATGCTTCCCCTCCACGGTCACTTGGCAGGGGCTGAGAGGAGAAAGCTGATCAAAGCTCTCATATTTCCGTCAGAAGAAAAGCCACAAGCATCTCCAGCTCCGGCTAACTTGATGCATCCACCTCCTCTCCTCTAAGGACTCATCCTGAGGAGCACCTTTGTAACCTGGCCAAGGTGTGCCTCCAGCTTTGGTGGAAAGCTGTCATCAGCGACAGCACTTGGTGATAAAAAGGGAGCAAAACATTCTTCTGAAGAGGGGAAAGGATGCTTATATTTCTAGCTGGGATTTCCTGGACAGACCTGTTTCTGAGTGTTTGGCACAGGGAATCTGTAGTTTGCTGAGTACCCAAGGCTCAGACAGTGATACTAATCCCATTTCTTGTGACCATGAGTGGTGGGCTGGGATCAGCCCCCTCCCCAGCCCCTCTGCTTTCCCTCCAGTGCCTGTCACCTGATGCAGCTGAGCAGCCCCCACCCCACCAGATGCATTTATCTATAGCAGAAAGACCTGCCCATAAGCAATATCACTAATATGAGATGAGGAATCCTGAAAACACTGGATTTATTTACAAATTACCAGCATGTGTCCTGGGCATGTCAGCACAGTGGACGTGTCTGGGTTTCTGGGGCAAACCTTGACAAGCCATCATTTTCCATCTAGATGAGGTTTTTGCAGGTGAAAAGAGGACACGCCCAGAGAAAGGCAGACACTTAGGAACCCAAATAAAACACACCGAGGTCTGCCCAGCCAAGGGTGGCCCAGCACAGCCCAAGGGCCAATTTGCCGTCTTTCCACATAAGGGCTGAGTGACCTAGAAATTACTGCCTTGGGTCATAGAGTTGCATGAAAGGGACAGTCAATCTTAAGTGAGCTGTTCAGATACTCATTATAACCAGTGGCGGTTTATCCACGCTGCTCTGAGAAGTTCAGGCTGCGCTGGACTGTCCACACAGGTACCACCGTCAAGACAAGATGAATTGCACCCTGGCTGCCCCGACTAGCTCTGCACTGACAATATCTGCCAGTTTAACTCCTCTACCTGATTGCTTGCACCCTCCTAACCTCCTCCAGGATGGAAATAAGCCTTCACAGCAGTTTCAGGTATTTAATGAGACACCATTAATGAGCAACAGCTCGTTATCTGCATGGGTCTGACTGTTTATGATTGTCTGTCCGTAACTCCAAGGTGTCTTTTAAGATCCATGAGGCCCACAGTTTCAGGGGTGGGCAATGGGGCTGACTGGTCCACTTTTTTAAGTGCTTGATCATCGAGGCAGATTGCTCAGCCCTTAAAATTTTGGGCCTGTTTAAAGTAATTTGGTACCCCCAAACAACCATTAAAAATATCTCAGCCTTCATTCATTCATAAAACAGCCACATTTTAGCTGCATTGCATCATGACTGTGTAGTAGCCAGGGCCACCAAGTGCTGCATTTCTAATATAGATGTGACCTGTAGATGTGACTGTGGCATCAATCATTACTGCAGCCTTTGGTGGCCACTTACAGCAGCATTACCGTCCCTGACACATTCATCAGGACTCCTGAGCCAGGTCAGGAGTGTTAATTGACTGAAAGATCAGAAATATCTCTTTCATTTTCTCAGCTTTTGCTATGACTGTTGAAATAGAAACACTTTTTCCAGGTTCCCTGAACAAATGCAAGAGCTGGACTGAGGGAGCAAAGTTGCAATGAATCTGTTTTCTCTCTGCCTTCTCTCTCTGCAATCTGATACTTCTGTGCAAAGTCATTATAAAACCATGCTAATAAAGAAAACCAGCATTTTTATCCCATCGTAGTCCCTCACAGCACAAAACCAAAGTGCAGACAATGGAGAGCTTAAGCCCATTGTTTTCAGAGAATAAATCCGTTTCAATTTTAGAAGTGGTAGGGGATGGGTTTTAAATCTTTGCCTTACTCTTCCAGCTCCTATAACAGAGCAGTTCCCATCACTCTTCAGTTTCTGCCCCTCCTGTGCGTGGAGGACTCACTGCTCTGAGCCCAGCTACCGGCAGCCTCCCCGCATCCCTTGGACACGGTGCCCGTGGATGCTGTGCCGTGCGGAGCGTGCACACACCCCCCCGCACAGGGCTGGGCATGGACCCTAGAAACACATATGGCTCAGCCATGCAGCTGCCCTGAGCCAGCAGAGAGCATCCTGCGGGGAGCTGCTGCTGCTCCACCGGAGCTGGATGCTCTGAGGTCGGGAGAAGGTGGGAAGGGCTGAGGGCGGTTAATTAGGAAGATCATCTCATACTCCGTGGGATTAGTCAAATAAGCCTTGCTGGTCTTGATCGATAAGGAAGGATCCTCAGTGTCCAGCCAGAGACCCTGATCCCACCCGCCTTCCTCCACACATGACCTCTTCCCCTTCCCGCAGTCAGCAGGGCTGTTTTCAGGAGTGAGGAGTGCTTCCATGTGTAAGGCAAAAGCATAGAAAATCTTTCACGGGATCCAAGGCAGCTGGAAAGAAATGTGTCTCTGCTGCTTTGGAAACAGGGAGAGAGGACCCAGCCTAATTCATTTTTAAGTGAATAGTGTCATAAGGGCTTTAAAGGCCAAGTCGCAGTGAGTGAGGTAATGCAGCTGTAAGTGATGAAGGAAAAGCTCCTTCAGGCTTTAGCTGAAGAAATCTTTCTTTCAAGGCTGCATATTGACCCTTTTATCGAATACTCCTCACAGCCTTCGAAGCCTTTAAAATATCCCCATCTTTTTTACAGATTCCACCACTGCTCTGAGGTATTCCCTAGTGCCACCAAATACCTGTCTGTCTGCTTGCATATGGGGCTGCTAACAACCTCACAAAATAAAACCTTGCTGAGATCTTGACCCACAGGAGCAGAGAAGGGGTCTTCAGGAGGCCACTGGCTTTGTCTGAAGCAAAACCATTTGGATGAGAGGGCAGTACTGAAGGCTGAGGAAGGATTTCAGATTTCTCCAGTAGCTGGTGCACAGATTTAACATATTCACAGATAGGCTGACCATTTTAAAAGGTAGCAAAATACTTTTAACGGTCAAGCTGTTTCCAAAGAGACTGAAAGGAGCACTGTGTTCATCGGGGACTAGGATGGCCTCTAACATGCTGCACAAAATATACAAAAGCTGCTTTCTTTCAAAGTCTGTTTGAATTGGCACTGACCTGGCGCTCTAATACCTACCTGTACATAATCCACGCTTCTCCCCAGTGCTTTGAATGCTGTGTACATTACTTCTCTTTTTCCACCCCATTTCTGCATGATGCAAACACTTTTGTTGGACAGGACCAGCTGAGATACGTGTTGCATGCTCTCTCTGTGAGACTCCTCCGTCTCACCCGGACCTTTGTCGTGGAAGTTATTACTCCAGATATAAGTGGCAGATTTGTCTCTACCCATGATTTCAGTAAAAATGTCCATCATGTAAACGTCGTCTTCTGAGTTCCCATCAATGACCATAACAACTTTAATTCCAGGGTAGGTCAACCTTTTCACAGAAAGTAAACATTTTCTTAAGTAGTCAGGATCCTCTTGATAGGCAGCAATACAAAGGGCAACTGTTTTGTTCAGCTTGATTGGAGTCTCTAGTGACCGCTTCATTTTCCTGTGCTCTAGGAAGGCAAACAGGCTTTGGATGATGAGATGTGATGCCAGGATAGCACCATAGAGTCCAAAGGAGAAGTAGTAGTTGTCTGTTTGGATGAACTGGTAGCCCACAATGTAAGCAGCGGTGATTCCCAGCAGGAGGGACACCCCGAAGAGTGTGGTTCCAAGTATTCTCAGGATACATATAAACCTCTCACAATACATCTGCAAAGAAGCACAGAAACTGTTAGCAGAGCCACCACTTGCTGATATAAAGCCTCGTAAGGGGTGCGCGTGGCTACAACGTAGAGCTCAGCGTCAACAGAAACACCCTGTGCTTCTGGCTGTGTCACGGACTTACTGCATCACCTTGTTCAACTCAACACCTCTTTGCAGTACTTCCCCCATGTAAAGCAAGATTTTTCTACTATTTGTAATGTCCTCACAGAAGGTGCTGTCTGTGTCAGCATCTTATTTTGGCAGCCTAGGCTTGCTGAATGAGATGCTTTGTCATATTACCCTGGGAGGGTTGGAGAAGGGGCTTTTGGGCCACCACTCGCTTCATATGGTCACAGGCAAGCAGAACAGCTGAATGTCTGGGCAGCCCCTCCTCATCCCCCATCCGTGTCATGACTGCATCCCGCCCTGAATCGCTTCTGTCGCTTAGTTAAGTTTGAAAAAATATTGGAAAGACATTCTTAAAACAGATGTCTGAATGTATTTATAATTTTTTAAACAGATGTCTGACTATATTTATAATTTATATTTATATAATCAGACATCTGCTTTAAAAGGTCTTCTCAATACCATCATAAAAATGTATTATTCATACATTTGTGTACATAGATATATGCACGTGTGAGCATGTGTGTATAGGGCTAAAGCTTGACTGAGATTAACTCTGTGGCAAAAGTACGCATTAATTTTACAGAGCCAAGACTCCACCCTGGACTCAGAAATTCATTAGAACATCAGTTGATTCTGACAACTTCTACATATTTAGGTTACCTGGCTGTAAAATCTTCTACCCTAAGCTCTGGGTTATGAAGGAGCTGGCTGGCATGGAGAGTGCTCTGGGATTCTTGAGACAAACGATGTAGGCAGGCAGGCAGGCAGGCAGAATATATTGCTACCTAACTGCTTTTTGTTGACAATCACATTAACCATTTTATGCAACAGCTTTCTCAGAATTACAGGAAAGTTAATGACAATGTTTTATGTCAAATGATGCGTTTGATGTTAAGGTCATAAAACAGATAATGTCTGCTTAAGGCGAACCCAGCAAGTGCATTGCAAGTCAATGAATCTGAAACTCGTGCTTGAATATTTTGCTGAATTAGGGCCTTTCAGAGTAATGGACTTAATATTTGTGTTTTCTTACTACTATTCATATTTTCCCTGCTGCTATCATCTCGCTTGTCTGCTGACCATGTTTGTTTCACCATCTGTTGGCCAAAGCTGAAGTTGGAACAGCACTTCCTTACATCATATATGTCTTTAACTCTTTCTTGAAAAAATACTACCGAGCTGTAGCAACATAGCTGTCATCAATTATATTTCTGTCTGAAAAGTTACAGGCTTGGAAAAAAAAAGTCAACACAGAATCACTTACAAAACAAAAATAAACCAGGCGAGCATAATGTCTGAAGTTACGAAGACTATGCTTTTTTCCACTGGCTATTTAGGGTCTTAAATTTCAAGGCACGAGAAAGCCTGCCTTGAAATGTATATTCATGCTCCAGATTCAAATGTATATTTGGAGACACTGACAAAGAAATCGGACCCTATCTCTAGGACTTCCTTGAATACTTACGGCTGGGCTCCAACAGGTGCTGTAATCACCCACCAGCAAAAGGGACTGTCCCTGCTCTGGCCTGTCTGAAAGTCTTTCACAACGGGGGTCATGGAGAAGCCTAATGAAGATAGCTTATGCTTACCGCCACTATAGGTGAATTAAAACTCAGTGCCCAAAATAGACTCGCTTTAGAAAACAGATTAAGTAATGGATCCCCTCTAGATCACCTTGAAGTCAAATAGCCTGTGTGTTTACTAATCCCTCAAGCACGCAGAAGATCACAAACATCAAGGTAAATGTTTCATTAACGCTGCAGTTGTACTCTGCTTTCCCATTTGGGGTCCACTACTTCTCTTCTCTTGCCAGAAAGAGAGCCCCTATTAGCGAGTAGGGGCTAAAGTCTGCTTACATTAAGAATTATATGACTGAAATCAATGGACCGCTTGTATGGGTAGAGCTCACAGGATTTAGATTAAGATCTGGAGCGTTTACATTTGACTGACTATATAGTGTACTAGGCTTCTTTTATATTAATTTGCTATTGCTTTTTCTCTCCTATGAAGTGTTTCCACACAAAAGGAAAAAAAAAGAAACAAATTCTCTGATCTTGTCATTATAGCACAGCTTCCCTCCCTTGCAAAAACCCAGTCTTTTAAGATCAAGAAATGGATTTCTGGTCTTAATAAAACAGCATTTTTTTTCTATCCTTTCACTGTCAACCTTGGGAAAATAAACTGTGTTTTGATCTAAATTCCTGGCTTTCATCAAAGAAACTTTCCCCTTTGTATGTGCAACTGTGGTTTTTTATGTATAGTCTTTTAACTGACTGAATCTCAGGGAAAGTCTGGAAAAAGTTGCTCAATATTCTCAAGCTTTAGCACGTGAGCTATTGATAACTTGCCCAGCAGAACCGATCTTTATCAACTTGAATGTGCCCAAACAATGGCAAAGAAGCCAAAAACTCTCCACCCTTCTCCAATCATTGAGCCAAGAAGTTAAAAGGAAATGACGCTTGCACAAGTCTGGGACCAAAAATGAACTGCTGAGTCAAATAAGAGCACCGAGGGCAGGGAATAGCTGCATCAGAGATTTTAAGGTCAGACAGTGCTTTTATGAATATCTAGCCTGACCTAACACAATGAACGCTAAAAGGACATCCTTAGTAAGACATCAGTTGAAATCCATTCCTGAAGTTTCCTGAACTTGTCGCACAAAGCTAGAATCAAGCATTATCAGAGAACCAGTGTACAGTACCGCGTTTTAACAGTGCAAGCCACGAATAATGCCATGCTGAGTCAAGATGTAAGTGTCAAATCCTTGGTGAAGGAGAAGCACCCATGTTAATTTTCAAAGCCACAATTATTTTTAAGTCATTTCGTTGATAATCACTCTTTCTAAGTGCTAGCACTATTCTTTCAGAAAAATGTAATTGCTTATATTCAAAGTTGCCATCACTACAGACCTACTCAACAGCTGACTAATTGACAGGGGGTACCGGACACACCTCGTATGATCAGCGCAGCTTAGTGTTTTGTTTATGCCTCAGCCTAATGGATCTTCAGTTCCTTGACGGATTTAACCCGGTAAGTTTGTCCTGGGAAATAGGCACTGCAGCACTTAAAAAAAGAAATAAAGCACCGCCTAGGCTAGGGATGAGGTGCTCAACACGTGGAAGACCTGCAGCCAGTCCATATTCCTGGATAAGCTTCTGTAGACACATGGAACTGCTGCTACATGGGAACAGGTATTGGAGTGAAGAGAGGGACATGACTCCTCACCTGGTGAAAAGGTGAGTTGGTGGGTTACCTCACTGCCTCTGGAATCAAACCTGGATCTTGCACTTTCTGGGCACATTTTTAACCAGTTCTGTAAAGCAGGAGGAGGAAGATAGTACCTGCAATGTTCGTTCTTTTCTTTTTTTTTTTTTTTTAAGAGTGAAAGCTATTTAGCACTGAAAGAAATCGGAGGGTCCATTGCTTTGCATCAGCCCTGAAGCCCTGAAGGACATTTTCCAGAGGGCAATAAGATTGAAGATTCAAGTTTTAAGTAAGTAGCTTGCAGACACCTGTATATTAAAGCCTGCCGTACCCAGGGCACTGCCTGTGTCAGACTCTTTTTGGAGGTGCCTGTGGCCCCCACGTACTGCACAGGAAGCCTGAGACAGTACTGCTAATGCTACTCTGCAGTTTGAACACCCAAATCCTTCATGGGCGCCTTCACCTAACCCCGCAGTGCTGAACCCAGCAAAAGCTTTACACAGCCTCCAGCAAACAGGGTCAAGGTATGCACAAAATGAGTGTATGTAGAGAGACTTCAGTCTACTGCTGAGCAATGTTGTCATGGTCTTGCAGCTGTTTATTTCCATGGATGGAGCTGGTCAGTGCTAACCAGCCCACCTAGTAGAAATAAAATATGAAAGCCATATACTCAAACCTCATGCTATGTTGGCTGTTGCTGATTCAGTGACACATTTTGATTCACCAAGCAGTCCCAAGTATATACGTGCCTTGTAGCGACTGTACAGGAGGAAGCAATGTGTGCCTCTCTTTGGAGGCTCCTATAGAAAAGTATGGCCAAGAAACGAACCCCTGAATGTACTTGACATCAGAGCCCACCTAGTGAACTGTTTGGCATTGAGTCTCTTTTGGCATCCTGATAAAGCCACACAGAGTATTTTTTTTGGTCACACCTCTGATGAAGGAGAACTTACTCTACTTTACTATTAACAACTGGCATAACTAAAAGTTGTAGTCTTCTAACATTATTTTCATAAAAAATTCAGGTTAGCAAAGAGTTGACTGATACCTACGTTGTACACATAATGACTGGGGTATTAACTCTAACACTAGAGAGATCACACTCCTTTCTTGGACTGAATAATGCCTTAGATCTCAAAAATTAATTAAAAGAACATAGCAAAATATGCTTGAGTTCTCTCTATTCTGAAAAATATTTAGGCTAGCATGTAGTTATGGTACATAGATCTAACTTTAATAAGATCTAGGCACTTGACTGAAATTCAGCATGTTCTTATGTCCTGATTTGGACTGGGTCTTTACTCGGCAAAGAACACTGCTGACTTCCATCGTAAAGCACCTCTTTTTCCCCCCTCCAAAATAATGTAGCACAGTCCATCCATATGGTTATTAATCAGCTTTCATGCATCCCTGAGAGTAACAGGACGTAGAGATAGTTCATCCCTTTTGCAAAGTCAGGAGACAAAGAGAAAAAAAAAGCTTAATTTGTTACTAATACATCGAGAAAGTAATAAACAGACTAGAGGCAAATACATATCCAGAAAACCTACGTGCATTGGTATCTGAACACATCAATATTATCTGCAGTCTGTTCACTTATTCCGTACCAGCCGTTGTGTAGCTCCTGTGGGGACTAAGGAAGCAATGAGGCGGTCCCCTGCATCTGCTGATCCAGGACGTGGAACCAGTGACTGACGGGAGGTCAAACTGAAGTTAGGTTTGCTTGCAACACATGGGATGCAGCTCACCACATCATCTGTTTCAGAAGTCCTCTCTCATGTACAACACTGAAACGTACTGCCATGTAGTACTTCTGGCTAGCTTTTCCCCAGAAGATTAAAATGCAAGAGGGGGAGACACAGGAAGTTTATACATAAAATGTAACAATTTGGAAGGTTGTTTGAAAGAATTAGCGCTTATTAATTGCAAACATCTGAACACATTTTTAAAAAACCTTACGGTGCAAAAGTCAATATTTGTCCAGGAGACAGCAGTAAAGGTTCACTCACAAGTGTGCTTATTTTGTCCCCTTTGCCTCTAAAGGTTCAAAAGAGCCGTGCCTCTCTCTAGACATCTAGGGTTATGGCCACATCAGCAAATAGTCCAACACTACAGGAACAGATCTGTAAAGAGGAACGC
Organism: Fulmarus glacialis; assembly: GCF_000690835.1. Lineage (NCBI taxonomy): Eukaryota > Metazoa > Chordata > Aves > Procellariiformes > Procellariidae > Fulmarus > Fulmarus glacialis. The sequence goes on along the minus strand of NW_009223121.1, from coordinate 3,053 downwards.
CTGGTCCTTCCACCCTCCATCCATTCTCATATTTTACTCCGAACTAAGTTTAGTCAGACCCTATGGATTGAAAACCCATTAGTGTCTGAAAAGCGCACTCCAGAGGTACATCTTGCAAATAGTGTCATTCAAGAGGAATCCAGTTTGTGTGCCCAGCGATTGCTTTGCAATAAAAACCCAAGCAACCTGGTTGAAGGGGGGGCACTTGTAGCATTGCCTTCAATAGCACATTCCTGATTCAAACTAAAACGCTAATACAAACCAACCCCACGTACGAGTTCTGCACATAAGACTTGTCTGCAAATCTTTGTTGCAACCAGAAGTGCTGAGCATTGAAAACCTTTGAAAATTTCTCATTTTTACATGCCTGTATAAAAGCTGAATTCTTGAATATCTACTAGTCATGGTCCTCTGAACGTCAGTGCTGAGGCTTTGGATTCAGCAAAGCATGTAAGTATGTCATTAAAGATAAGTGTTCACTGAAGTATTTTGCTGAAGAGGGAAATCAGTGGATAATTTATCTTGCAGTTCTGTAGTGCAGACATTAAAAAAAAAATCTTTCTCTGCGAAGCTGCTATTTCTGGGATACTCATGATAAAAATGTATGCATACATTTGACAAATTTATTATACAGATTGATCTCCCTTATGAAGGTTGTCAGATGGATCATTGCCTAACCACTGCATTTCTTACATTAGGGAATCTAAGAGTGGACCAGGACCCAGACAATTTGGATTTTGTTCCTACTGTTGCCATTCACCTGCTGGGTGACCTTAGGTAAGTGAATTCACCTCTCTCTGCCTCAGCTTCCTCACCTGTCAAATGGGAACCATGATCGTGCAAGAGGTTCTTGGAGGTCGACAAAACCCTTCGTAAGGCTTAGGTTACTGATATTTGTAAAGTTACGCTTTCTGGTGTGATATGGGACCCACTGGTTCTCCAGTTCCATATAACTGCTTTTCCTCAAAAAAAACCCAACAAAAACCATCAGACCGCTTCCTATTTTCCTTGCCTTTATTCACCTGAAAGTAGAGTCAGTAGTAGTTGGTCTGTAATAAACATGCAACTCTTACTCAGCAGGATGCCTGGGATCAGTGAGGTTGGCAACATAAAAGCTGACACAGGTGGGTATACGTGCACCCAGCTACTGAGGGCTGTTTTGCACACAACCAAAGGAGGAGTATCATCTTTTATAAGCCTTAAAAAGAACTCCTTACTTGTGAGAATAATAGCATTGGCTTCAACAGAACAGCTGCTTCAATGACATGAGCGTGTCTGAGTGCATGTGTGAGCGTGTGTGTGCATGCAGGCAGGCTGACACATACTGTATGGGCCTTATACACATATACTCTGTGTGTACACAAACTGTATCTGAGCGTTACAATTTTTCAGTCAATATTTAGATTTGTTATTAGCCTTACTTTGGCAGTAAAATAAATCATTTATCTTTGAAGTACAAATGATTCCAGGTACACATTAATTACAAGCATAAAATAGCTGTCCAGACTCCCTCTTCTATTTTACAGCCTGCAGAGAGGAAACTGAAAAGTTATGTTACATCTGTAGATCTTTACTACAGCAGAGTTACCATATCTGGTGCTTTTGGTTATTTATCACTTCCAGATTTTGTCATGCCATTGATCTTCTGGAAAGGGCTCACATAAGACTAAAATTTACTCTGGGGTTGGGTTTAAAATAAAGAACAGGATTAGTAATGATGGCAAACTGTATCTGCCTGCACAGGCTTTGATCAGCAAATCAAGAATCTCCTGTTTGCTCAATGTATGTTTCCCACTAAACTGCCCAAATTTAGTCTCTTACTGGTTTGAGTAACCAATGTGGAATGAATTCTACAGCTGCTGGCTGGATTTGTTCCTAATGTAGACAGTGATACACTAGTTGTTAAATTAACCAAAAGAAGGCGAAACTCCCCCCCAATCAAATGATCTAAGAAATAAATCAAGAAGTAAATCATATTTGTACTCAGGTATTTCGGATGGCAGTTAAACAAAAATCTAGTTTAGAAATGTTTTCTGGTTGCTGGTTATGAAGTCCATGGATGCTTTTGGCACAAAACTGACTACTCCATGCCTTACTCCAGCAAATAAATACTTATTTGGTGTTCAGAGCTTATTATCTTGCAATTTGTTTATAAAGCACAGGTCATGTCTTGTTCGACTTAGTCAAGTCCCACTACACTGAATGGAGGAGTAATTCGCTGCTTTATACACTAGTCTTGAATAGTAACAAAATGAAGCACATTTGCTTCCACACCATAAATATCAACTGCTGAGTTTGTTGCTAGTGAACTAGCATGGGAAACTCCACCGAATCCAGTAGAGCTGCTCTTCCCACTGGGAAAACCTTTTCCCAGGTTTTTCTGCACTTGCATGTAGGATAAGAAAGATTTACTAGCATGAAATAAAATCCTGGCTTTATCGACACCAGTGACAAAACCCCTCTAGCCTTGGTGGGGGCTGGATTTTGAGCAGTTTTTCAGGGAAAGGGAACACATTTCACTGCCATCACCCCCAAATGAAATGACCTAACCTTTCTCTTAAGCAAGCCCCAAGGCACCCACGTTACACGCAATGTGTGCGGGAGAAAAAACGCGTGTGTGCCTATGGAAAAATGATCCATAAGGAAGGAGACTATGAAGCAGAGTGCTGACGTGGGGGAGCGGCTACACCTTGGGAGATGCGGGATCACCGCAGGCCCTGAAGAAGGGGTTAAGACAACCCCCACCAGCAGCGTTGCACCATGTTGGGGTCTTCTCTCGGGGCAGGGAAATGGGGTGAATTCTCTCCTAAGGTCCCCTTCATCCCACTGTGCCAGCACTGCCGTGGAGTCGGGCAAGGTAAGGCGAAGGGTATGAATGCGCCGAAGAGCTGGGTCTCGGCCGCGTCCGGCAGACACGAACCGACGCTCGAACAGGTGCAGGGAGGGCCGCGGGGGGACAGAGGTCTGCGGGAGGCCGCCGCCGGGGCTCCCAGCCGGGGAGGAGACCCCGAGGGGTGAACACGGAGGCGGTGGCGCAGGCAGCGCCGTGACCC
>NW_009223120.1:4122-4324 GCF_000690835.1 Fulmarus glacialis | reverse complement strand
ATCACCCCCTAAACCAGGCACCAGCCGCCTTAAATCCGGCCTTTTCAGAAGCTTTTGGGCAACGAGGACATGCGGTGGCACTGAGATGGGCAACGCCGCGATGGGCTTGAGCAGCCACAGACATCGCGTCCTCTCGTCCCTTCTCCCCGACCCCTGCCAGGCTCCGGCGGCAGCTTTTGTGGTCCAAAACACGCCCAGCGAC
>NW_009223120.1:3728-4070 GCF_000690835.1 Fulmarus glacialis | reverse complement strand
GCGCGGGGGGCTTCGGGGGGGGACCCCTGAGGCGAGGTCCAGCGCTCCCCAGAGCCTGGGGCTTCCCCAAAGGCAGAAGGGCTGGAGCCAGCCTGGCCGCCCCTCGGGTACCGCACGCCAGTTTGCCCCAGTGCTCTCGCCAGTTTGTCCCAGTGCTGTGGGGGTGATGGGACACGGCCCCCCATGCTGGAGGGGTCGGTGCCCCTCTGCCCCTTCAAGCCATCGGTTTGGCTGTGCTGGGCTGTTGAAAATTTGGAAAACGGCAAAGGCAGGGGTCCGAGTCCCTGCGAACGGAGACGTCCCATGGACAGGCGGGGGTGTCCCCGGTGAGAGGGGGGCGGG
>NW_009223120.1:3447-3713 GCF_000690835.1 Fulmarus glacialis | reverse complement strand
CGGATAAACGCTGTCGATAGAGAGCAGATGGGGAGAGGGGATGCTCTTGCCTCCTGCCCATGAGGTGCAGCGGCCAGGAGACACCTGGGAAGGCACAAAGCAAATAAATCCCGGCGGCGAGGAGGTGGAGGAGTCAGAGCTGGAAGAGGAGGAGGAGGAGGGGGCTGCTGGGACACGGTGAGCATCTCCCAGCTCGGTGCCCCCGCGTTCCTTTGGTGGGCACGCTGCTGCGGCGCTGGGGGTGATGGTTTCCAAGCTGCTTTGGG
>NW_009223120.1:625-3255 GCF_000690835.1 Fulmarus glacialis | reverse complement strand
ACCCTGCTGCGGCGCTGGTGGTGATGCTCTCCACGCTGCTTTGGGGACGAGGGGTGAGGACCCAACCCCAGGAGATGTTGAACCGCTTCGGGTCACATCAGTCGGCTCGTTTGGGATATTTTCTCTTTGGGCCTTTTGCCCCCAGCGCAGGGCTGAGACCTGCCCCGCTCGCTCCACCTCCGCAGGGGTGGCTGGAGGGGCTGGCTCTGCTCTCGGTACCCCCCAAATTGCCCGTGTTCCCTCGCTGGGCCCAGAAACACCCCGCAGCGCCTCGACCGAGCAGCTCTGCCACTTAATTAGGTTAATGACAGTGCTTCATTACGGAAAGGCGGCTGACGAGTTTGCACCGGCGCTGGGAGGTGCGTTTCCAGGCGTGGTGGCAGCCCGGCAGATTTGGGGCACAGAAGGGGACAGGGAGCGGGGAAGGGGAAGCAGGGAAAAGGGAAAGCGGCGGCGAAGTGCTGATCCCTGGAAAGGAGGGCAGCCTGAGCACCGCGCCGCGCAAAGTCGGTGTTAATCCCTCATCGGCGAAGATCGTGCCTGCGGCTGCCTTAATCTCCGCTCCAAGAGGGCGACGCTGGGGACGGGGACGGGAGGACTGGTCCCTACGTGCGGTGCTGAGCGTCCCCCGTCCTGCGGGACCTCGCTGAGCCCAGGGCCTGGGAAGGATTTGTGCCTCTGGGCAGTCTCCTACGCCTGTGTGTGCACCATCAGCGGCACGGAGCGGGTGTGAGAAGCCGAGATGCGGATCTGCAAGTGTCTCCTCTTGCAAGTATCTCCCCCTGCCTCAGTTTCCCTGCTCTCCTAACGGTGCGTGCGGGCGGTGAGGCTTGTTTAGCCCCGGTTTGCATAGGGCACCGTCCCTGGGTCACAGGTTAGGTGCTGAGAAAGGGGTCCGGAGGGTTTCCTTGGGGGGCTGGGACCTTATCAGGGCCATGGGCCTTGGTTTGGGGAGCGTTTTTGAGTCTTAACCCACATATGGGTGATCTGGGGCTGGGTAGGACTTTGTAAGCCTCGCCCGGGCTCACCGCTAACGCCGCATCTCTCTCCCTTCCAGGCGCATGGGAGAATGGTAGTGAGCCCGTAAGACCATGCTCTACACAATGACATGTTGGCTCCCGGTCCTGGTCCTCCACCTGGTCCTCCTGAGCCCCCCGCGGGCGGCAGCCTGCCCTGCCCGCTGCGAGTGCGCCCCGCAGATCAAGTCGGTGGTGTGTCACCGTAAGCGGCTCACCTCCATCCCCGAGGGCATCCCCACCGAGACCAAGATCCTGGAGCTCAACAAGAACCGCATCCGCTGCCTGAACCCAGGGGACCTCTCCCCGTACCCGCTGCTGGAGGAGCTGGATTTCAGCGAGAACATCATCTCCAATGTGGAGCCGGGCGCCTTCAGCAACCTCTTCAACCTGCAGACCTTGCGGCTGCGGGGGAACCAGCTCAAGCTCATCCCCCCGGGGGTCTTCACCAAGCTGACCAACCTCACCCTCCTAGACATCAGCGAGAACAAACTCGTCATCCTGCTGGACTACATGTTCCAGGACCTGCGAAACTTGAAGAGTTTGGAGGTGGGCGATAACGACTTGGTGTACATCTCCCAACGGGCCTTCTCGGGGCTGCTCGGCCTGGAGCAGCTGACCATCGAGAAGTGCAACCTGACCTCCATCTCGGCCGAGTCGCTCTCCTACCTCCAGAACCTGGAGGTGCTGCGGCTCCGGCACCTCAGCATCTCCGCGCTGGAGGACCAAAACTTCAAGAAGCTCTACAACCTCCTGCAGCTGGAGATCGACAACTGGCCGCTGCTGGAAGACGTCTCCCCCACCAGCTTCCAGGGCCTGAACCTCACCTCGCTCTCCATCACCTACACCAACATCACAGCCGTGCCCGCCGCTTCCCCGCCGCTGCCTTGAGGAACCTGGTGTACCTCCGGTACCTGAACCTGTCCTACAACCCCATTAGCACTGTGCTGAAGGGCTCCTTTAAAGACCTCATCCGGCTCCAGGAGCTCCACATCGTGGGCGCTCTCTTGGTGTCCGTGGAGCCGCAGGCTTTCTCCGGCCTGAGACAAATCCGGCTGCTCAACCTCTCCAGCAACTTTCTCTCCACGCTGGAGGAGAGCACCTTCCATTCCGTCAACACGCTGGAGACGCTGCGGGTGGACAGGAACCCCCTGGCCTGCGACTGCCGCCTCCTCTGGATCCTGCAGCGACGGAAGACGCTCAACTTCGACGGGCAGCAGCCCATGTGCTCCTCACCGCCCGAAATCCAGGGCAACGCCCTGCGTGACTTCCCGGACTCCGTGCTCTTCGAGTACTTCACCTGCCAGAAGCCCAAGATAAGGGATCGGAAGCTGCAGCATGTGACGGCCCGGGAAGGGCAGTCCGTGTCCTTTCTCTGCCGGGCGGATGGGGAGCCGGACCCCTCCATCGCCTGGGTGTCCCCCCAGCACCGCATGATCACCACCCGCAGCACGGGGCGGGCGACGGTGCTGCCCGGGGGCACGCTGGAGATCCGCTTCGCCCAGGTGCAGGACAGCGGCACCTACATCTGCATCGCCAGCAACGCGGGAGGCAACGACACCTACTTCGCCACCCTGACGGTCAAGGGGCGGCCAGCCCACGGCTCCCACTACG
>NW_009223120.1:0-573 GCF_000690835.1 Fulmarus glacialis | reverse complement strand
TCCAAGCGCAGCGCCCCCACTACGCGAACCGAACTTTGTACCTCAGCGAGTTCAACGACACCTCCCACAACGACACGCAAGTCTTCTTGAAGTTTACGTTGGACCTCAAGACCATCCTGGTCTCCACGGCCATGGGTTGCATCACCTTCCTGGGCGTGGTGCTCTTCTGCTTCCTCCTCCTCTTCGTCTGGAGCCGGGGTCGGGGGCAGCACAAGAACAACTTCTCAGTGGAGTACTCCTTCCGCAAGGTGGACGGTCCCACCACCACCACCGGCCAAGGAGGAGCCAGGAAGTTCAACATGAAGATGATCTGAGCCTCTCCCAGAGGAGAACCGTTGTCTGCTGCCTGGCCCCGGGCAGGGGGCCACGGGGGGTGTGGGAGCACCGGCGACGTCCCGGGGCTGGCGGCGAGACCTCACTGTGCTGGGACGTGGCTGGAGACATGCCAGAGCCAGCAGGGTCGGAACCTCATGGACCTCGGAGTCAGGGAGCGATGACCCTGGCTGTCCCAGCCCCGCGGTGAGCCCTCGGGCCGCCATGGCTCAGGGGCTGTCCCGGCTCCAGGGGCTCCCA
>NW_009223119.1:7065-9973 GCF_000690835.1 Fulmarus glacialis | reverse complement strand
AGTTCCGCACGGCGCAGAGCTGAAGCCCCGTGGACAGGGCTGGAGCTCCACAGGGTCCGACAGGACAAAGAGCTACAGCCCCTGTGGGCCAGAGCATCCTCCCAGAGGGCGAGAAGCTCCAGCCCCGCCTGGTCCTGGGCTGGAGCCCTGGGCATCAGCGGGGAGGGCTGGAGCCCTGCGTGGTCCAGAGCGCACGCGGTACATACAGGCCACGATGTGATGCCTCGCTGTAGCATCCCAGCTGCGACAAGTACAGGGTGCTGTGTCCAGGGTGGTGGCATGCACATGGCCCCACCAGCCCTCCTGCACGTGGGGGCTCTGTGGCCTCCCACTTCGTGCCATGGAGGAACCCCCTGCACAAACCCATGCAGTTCACTCCATGGTCGCGTTGCTCCGTGCCCTCCTGGCCTTTGCTCCGCAGTTAACACTCTTCCCTTCTTGCCTTCCCTGTTTGCTTCGCTGGTTTTCACGCTAAGTTCAATATTTTCCTTCCTGCTCCCCCCTCCCATGTCCCCGCTGCCTCTTGCGCTGCCCCCGGCCCTCTCTCCCCCCAGGGCTCGGCTTCTCTGAGGCCAGGGCTCACTGCAGCTTCAAATCGAAAGGGATCAAAAGCAGGCAATGAAGTCTCCGGGACCCCGTGCCAGGGAGCAGAGGAAGAGGGTCATGGAAGGACGACAAGAGACAACGCTGGGAATGCGGTTTCTCTCCAGGACCAATAGTTCCTGGAGGGGAAAAGAAATTTACTCCTTTCTCCAAATAAATACATTTTGCTGCGGCGGTGGGCGTTGGAAAGAGGAGATACTCATCAGCACACACTCCCAAGCTGTTTCCACATGCGCTTTTGTTTGGGAGCGTAAGCAGCCCAGGGTCCCGCACAGCTCGTTAGCCACTTCCCCAGCGGTTGCCCCATTTCTCCAGCTCTTCCCTACCCGCACTCAGCCCTGCCCGGGCACTCGCTGCCTCCCCCAGGCAGGGACAAGGACCGCGGCCCCAGGGGCCAGTCACACCCCCGCAGACCGCCCACCCCCTGGCCCCAGGGCGTCAGCTGTAGGGCCCCAGAGCCTGGAGACCGGCATCATCTTCTCAGTAAAAAAATCAACAGTGTACTCACATCTTTCCCTCTTTTTTTTCCCTTTTTTTCCCTTTTTTTCCCTTTTTTTCCCTTTTTTTATTATTATCTTTCCTTTTTTTCCCTTTTTTCCCTTTTTTTCTTTCTGTTTTTTTTCCCTTTTTTCCACTGAGCAAAATTTCCACTGCAGAAATTACCCTCCCATGCTCAGTGCTGCAGGATGCTGGTCCCAGATCCTGCAGCTGAAGCTGGAAGAGCAACAGGAAACCGCTTGTGTCCAGTATCCGCTCAGAGATCCTGCGAGCATCTGCACAGTCTGAAACCCCTCCCAAAAACCAAAATGGTGAGCTGTGCCTCCCACTTTAAACGTTGCAGAAAGCAAGAGTGGTTTTCCTTCTTTCTTCTGGAGAAGATGAGCCTGCAGGCTGGAGCCCACCACTCTCCCCTGGCGTCCCCACTAAGGGAGAGAAGCGACTGCTTGCCTGACGTCTGATTTAGACGACAGGCACTCACAGCACACCCTACCCAGCACCAAACAGGGAAATCCCAAAACAGTGCACAGGGCTCAGCCACCTTCTTTCGCTGGATCAAGTCCTAAACTACAAAATCCTTGTCTTCAGGAACTCCAGCGCTTGCAAGGACCCGAGGAGCCACCGTGCAGAACCCGCTCACCTCTGTGCCCATCAGCGCAAGAGCTGGGAGCAAGACACAAGATTTCAGCGCCTCGTCCCCAAGGGAACGGCCCAACGCTTCGGCGCCGAGCGACTGGAGGGAACTCCGAGCCCGGGCTCGCTCCTCGCCGCGGGTGGCCCTGCTGCCCCAGAGCACTCTCACCCCCGGGTTATTCTGTGTTGCCTTAATGGCCCGTTTCGTTTCTCCTCCGCAGGGAGAGCCAGGGAGCTGCTCGCACTCGTGTTCCTACTGAGTGCAGCTCCGACCCCGACCCCAACCACAGCCGCTGCCCCTCTTCTTCCCCTTCCTCAGGGCAGCGGCTCTTCAGCTGGGCTAGAAGGGGCCCTGGGAAACCCCAGCATTAAGCCAAGAGCTCCCCGTGCGCGGACAGGAACGGGACCTGGCACGGATCTCAGGCCCTGGAGGACGTTGGTCAGCGCTGGCAGCATCCAAGGGCAATCAGAGCTCTGGAGTTGTCTCCACGACACATTGAAGCAATCAAGCCACTGTACGTGGTCTTCAGAATTTCAATCTCCTATAAAATTACCTCCAAGAACAGTCAAAACCTTGGCCAAACTAGTAACAAATGTGAAATACCCGGCCCCAGCCCTGCTACGAGGAGAGGAGCTCAAGCAACACTTCCCACATGCTTCAGGTTCTTTCAACTACTTCCAAGCCCCTCTCTGTGCTTTCCCAGCCCCGATCCCTCCTGATGCCTCCTGCCCGGGAGACAACAAGGCAACCTGTTTGAAACTCCATCACCACGGACGTGCCGGTGCCAGATGCCAAATCCCCGTGCCCCTTGCTCCCATTCAAAGGTAAAAATGCTCCTTAACCACTGCAGGCACAGGGAAAGACAACAAGCACAGGACTCTCTAAATTCCTTTCACTGGGATCCAATAAAAACCTTGGCAGTTGCCGGCCTTCCTGCCGGAAACCAGATATCCCAGAAATAAACACGCTTTCCACTTTGAAGGGCTGCAGCGGGCTCTGCCTCGGGCTGAGCTGCTCCCGGCCGCCCCTGGGCTCTCACCTGCCCGCAGCATCCCCGGCCGCAGCAGGAGCCCGAGGCAGAGCAGGGAACTGACCCAAATCTCTTGATTTTCTCATGGAAGCCGAGCACCCTGCGCCTGCCTGCAGACCACGGGGTGGCGGGCACCCGGCACA
>NW_009223119.1:0-7030 GCF_000690835.1 Fulmarus glacialis | reverse complement strand
GCGCCCCTGCCGGACGAGGGTGGGGTGCGGGGCACCAGGACCAAGCCTGGCTACAGCACCTAGTGCCACGCATCGGGGAGCAGACACTTTCGTCTCCCTCCGAGCCCCTCCGCTCGCAGATCTGGGCTCGGCACCCACCGCCTCCCTGCACATCTGCTGCGTGCACCGCACACCCAGCTTGCGCTGCGATTTGGCAGGGAGGCCAAGCTCGGCTCCAGACACTTTGCAACACAAAGGATATTATCTGATAAAAAATAAATCAAGCCTGGCTTTGTGGAGGAAGGGGAGTGAACGATGCCTGGACTCTCACCTAATGGGTAACCGGAGCCTGCGGAGCTCAGTGACTTCAGAGGGTGCCTCTAAGCGGAGAGCTGCTGCTCCGGCACCGGTGCTTCCCTGAGGTTGAGGATGGCCTCACATGGCCAGCCCACCTCCCCAGGAGCCAGGAAAGGAGAAGCAGCACCACATCACCCCATCCAGCATAATCGACACTTTTATTCCTTTTAGAGGCAGCCAAGTCTGCCCAAGTTGCTCCCCAAGCCCCCGGGAAGAGTTTTTCTCCATAGCGCATGTGAAGTCCTGCTCCACACACCGGCACGCCTCTGGGGGGGGCGCCTCGCCATGGTCAGCCTAGCCAGCCCCCCCATCCAAGGGACAGCGTGGAAATGAGTGTCACCTCAGGGGACTGCTGGGAAAGCCGGGGCCGTGCCTTTGCTCCGGGAGGTGACGGCGCCCGCGCCATCGGCCAGCAGCAAGGGCTGCAAGTCACGGGGGAGGAGTCGTCCCTCTGGCCGCAAAACAAGCCTTCGTCTGCTGGATGCATTTCTCCAAGGCAAATATTGACAGTGACATTGCCCCGAGGAGCGGGGAGCAAGAGCACTGCTGCTTCAATAAACCGGCCAAGTGCTTTTAATAGATGTAAATAAAGCTTGTGTTGCAGGGGGCCGAGGTGCCTGAGCGGGGAGTGGTTCATTAAGAGGCCAGGGAGCCTTTCATCTCCAGCTCGTTGGCTCCACTCCAGTGACCAACAGTTACCATCTGCCGGGTGACCTCCGCGGAAGGAGTGGGTGGTCTGCACCCCGCTCCCCCCGGACAGGTGTCCGGCATCACCGACACCGCAGCTCCGCACCCTCCCGGCTCGGGCTCGAGCTGCGTGCCTCAAGGAGGAACAGAAGGCGCCGGCAGGCACTGCCCGCTGCACGGGCTTGGGGACGCTCGGCCAGAGGAGCACAGCAAAGCTTTCGGGCATGACGCAGTCGGAAGAAAAAAGCCTGTCGGATGCAGGATGGGTGAGAGAAACAGCTGCAGAGGAAGGGAGCAGAAGCTCACGCTGCTCTCCTCTCCTCTCCTGTGCCTTGTCGCAGCCCAACCCCGGCCCCCGCAGCTGCAGCCGGTGCTGCTGTTCAGGCACAAGCTACTCCCCGCAGGCCACCTGCGCGGCCCGGACACAACCCGGCTGGACGGGAGAGAGGTGTCCCACAGCTGAGAGCATCCCCAGCGCCATGCGGCACGGCTCTCCAGAACCACCGAGACGTGCACAGCTCTGCCACCACCAAAGCTGACAGAGCCCTAAACGTTTTAGCAGGCAGTACGCAGGCAGATCAGAAAAGCAGAAGACCACATGCTTTTGTGAGCCGGTCTGCTCCTTAAATACCGCTGTGGAGTCAGAGCTCCAGGGCACAGAAGCCAGGACAAGCCTTGCCCTGCCCCACAGCCACCCGTGCACACCCACCTCCCAGTTTACACCATTTACTACTTCATTAAGCTTGGCTAGCATCCAGTTTCAACTCGGGAAATAAGCACAAAACGCCCGAGAGAGGAAAAGCGAGAGGGTACGTGAGCCACAGCGCAAGAAAATTCTCAACGTAAACCCACCCCGCTGTTCTGTGCTCGAACAGAAAGAACTGGGGCAGCGCAGCTGGTTTTGGAGCTGCAGGCTTGCGGGAAAGGGCCATTGGCGAGGGGTGAGGGGAGCAGGGGGTCCCCAATCACCCCCTCAGGCTCAGAACTGCCAGCACCAGGGCTGGGCTAGCTCTGTAAGCTCAGGTGGCAGATCACTTTTGTTCCTCGTTTGCTGCGGAGAGCTCTAGCCGACATTGTACAAGTAGCACACAAACACTGCAGGGACACCGGCAGTCTTGGCACATTTGAATCAAATTCAGGTAGAGAACGGGCGTCCTGCCTTGGTTTTGTAAAACAAACAAAAGGCTTTCAATGTTGTGAAACTTGCCAACACGAGGATCTGCGGTCAGTGCGTGGTGCTGAAACTGTGGGAAGAAAGAGGTGGAAGAGGAAGGGACTCACTTCTACCATCAGATGGAAAATACAGTTATTTTTGAGACTCCTTACGGATCCGTACCTGCCCGCCGTTGTCCCTCCTTCGGCGGACTCGGAGCACTGCCCCGCACCTGGGGAGCAGTGCCACCCAGAGGCCTTCTCCAGAAATAGCTCACGCCAGCTGCCATCTCGCCCAACTCCGCAGCTATTTTTTTTCCCTTCTGATCAAAGAAAGCTTCACTTTCTTTGCCAGCTCTGTTTCAGCTGTCTTTCAAACCACCCTCCTCCCTCCATCCCGAGACAAGCAAGTCTCGCTCAACAGCAGCTCCAGGTTAGGGAAATAGCTTCAACGACAACTCAGGGCATTTATTCACAACGCTAGAACATAAAAATAACATCTTTAATAGCTTTATAGTTGGCACAGATGGTATTAAAATTCACCACTTTTTATTAGTAGACTATGAAACAACACATGGCGCAGTGCCGAGGAGGGCAGCTCAGACTGCATGTTGCTTCTAAACCATGTAGCTATGACAGGTTGGTGTTAGAGCTGACTCTCTTCATTTACATTCAGCATTTATAGTCAGAGTGTAAAACCAACAGCTAGATTTAACCACACGCACACAGAGAAAAGCCTGGGAAGGATGTTTCTGCTGGCAACCCATGTCTCCTCCTCTTAGCAGCACACAAAAGCCCCCAAATCTAGTTGTAACACAGGTTACGAGAGAGACTTGCCGTGGCTGCCGCTGGCCAAATAGCACGTGACAATGCAGGAGCTTCTGCTCGTATCTGAATGAAAGAGTTACTGCACTGAAAGAGTCGTTTCCCTCTTCCAGGAGAAGTGAAGGCTAGACCAGCGCTTAAGATATTAAGACATCACCTAGAAGCTCTGTCAGGGGCAACTGGATTTTTTTTCAAGAACCTAGAACACACTGGAATAATAATACGTACTTTCTGAAGTACTTTTCTTGAAGGGCCTCTAGCAAACCTCTAGCTTGCTGTGAGACAAGCAAGCATTATTACCCTCATACAGATGTAGACGGGATGGTGGAGGCCACCAAACGGTAAGTGACTTGCCTTGGAAAGCAACAGCAAGCTGATGGCAGACCAGGGACCTTGCAAAAAAGCCCCATTCTGACCAAAAAGAACTTAAGAGCGTCAAGAACTACTACCCAGTATGAAAATAACTCCCAACAACACTTCACAAGAGGGGAAGGGGAAGGTTGAAAGCATCCCAGATCTCAGCAGACATGGAACCAATGGGAAAAGTTAGCAGTGTCAGCCTGAAAAGGACAAACAAACTTCAGCTGAAAAGACACTCCCACACTCGCAATTTGCATCCAAAACATTACGCCATGAACTCATGCTGGCAACTGTGTTCCTTATCCTTGAGTGCTTGTTACTCATCGTTGTTTAAATGGATATAGTCTCTCCAGTGTCACAGTATGTCTCCACCACAGTTTCTATGAAGCATCCCTCAATAGTGATGACGTGCAAAACTTTTATTTGGGGAAACATTTATAGGTCTCTGGCAAGATTATAACTTGTTTAATGAAGAATTTAGTCCTCAGTGAAAACATAATCACTGACACTGCTGCAGACACATCTTGCTCATTAGCAACTCCATCCTGACAAATATTTAGTTTGTTAAACCTAGTCATCCAAAAGTCACTGTTCTTAATGACCCTGAAGGAGCCAAGATACCACGGTCACTTTCAACCATAAATTTTCTTATCATTTGTTGATTATAAAAATTTCCAGTTTCTATGGGTACTCTATAATCACAATAAATTATGAGGCATTTCTGGCCTCTGTTCTGTTAGGAGGAATTCCCTCTCACCATCATGATAGGGTGCCAACACGGAGGGAGGTAAGAATGCATAGTGAGGTCTCCCATCATCTGTCCTCTGTCGAGGCCACTTTTTTTTCCATCTAATGACCCTGCGCTGTCAAGGTCTCCGTTTTGCCTTTAGTTTCAGCAGGGGCCTTGCCACCAACTGCTTTGTTGGAATAATCTCGCTCTCCAAAAATAGTGCTTCCAATCCTGACGTTTGTGGATCCAACCTCTATCTACAAAGAGACAGAAAGGAGGAGTTCAGGGCAGGGCTGCCACCCACACCTGCCAACACAGTCCATAACCAAACTCAACGCTCGCCGTGTCACAGAAGGACGGTTCCCCACGCACTCGCCATCCACAGCTACAGCTAGGGTCTGTTTTGATCCCCAGAACTCTATCCCAAAGACCAGGAGAGCTGTTTTTCATGGAACAGCACCATCAGTATCTCCATCCAAGGGGAGGCCTAAGAGGCCCGTTTGGATGACGCCTGGGCTGAACTTTGCCTACTGCTGGTGCTGGTACGCTGGGCTCCCGAGAGAAGGGGTGGGAGAAGGAAACCAGACTTACTGCGTGCTGGAAGTCTGTGGACATGCCCATGCTCAGCTCCACCTTCTCAATGGGGAGATTCAGCTTTTCACACACTTCCTGCCGCAAAGATAGCAGCATCTAGAAGGGAGGAGGATTAGAGAGGATCACGCACTTGACAGCCATGCCAGCTCATCAGTTTCACAGATCACAATTTCTGCCTTTCTTTGAAGTCTCCTTCACACAGAACATGAAATTCCCACACTTCCCACTGAAGCTTGCTCTGCAGCATTGTAACAGCACCTGGAGATCTCCCGTTACAGGCTACGTTACTGACAACACACGTACTTACAAGTCTACACATCTTCTGAAAACATCCAATTATCACACTAGCATGACAGATGAGGAACGCAGACCCAGTTCCTCTGCCTGATGCACACAGTGTGCAAAGAAAGGCTGACTGAAACCTTGTCTGAAAGCAGAGGATCCAGGACAGCAATTTCTGCACAAGGTGCCCCTACCAATATCCTGGCTACAGCTTCAGAGAAGGGATGGGACCGCATACATATGGGTACCTGGCCTCTGCAGAAGTGAGCCTAACACCTAACACTTCAGAGGGCTGTACTACTCTGAACAAGGTGTTTCTACTGACAATCTACAGTCAGACTTACAGCTTGACTGCGTACTGGTTTGGCTGGGACAGATAACAGACTGTAACGGGAGGCCAGCCAACAGCTGACATTTTCCTCTAGAAAATCTTACCTGGAAGTCAGGATTTGGCCCCTTACTAAGGTCATGCCCAATGCTGCCGATCGTCATCAGCCCCACAAATTCCAGGCTTGGACACTTGTTGATGACATGCTCCACAGCAGCCGTGGTGTCTCCAGGAGGAAGGCCATGCTTACCTGGCAAAAAGCGGGGAGATCTGTGCCAAGCTCTGCCAGAGACCTCCCCTCCCTGCAGCCAGGCAGAAGCCAACAGATGATCAAGTTTCATCTTAGCTTAGAGAAATGCTTTAAGAGCGCAAACCAACCCATCCCATTCAGGTTGTTTCTGCCAAGCCAGCAGGACAAACCTGCATATCATCAGAAAAAGCCACTTACTGTCTTCTCCACTTGTGTTAACTTGCACCATGACCTTCAGCTTCTGGGACGACCCTTTTTTCTGCCATGAGCTGTTGACTCTGTCTGCCAGTTTCACAGAATCTACCGTTTCCAACATGAACAGGTTAGGGACAGCTGGGGGGAAAACACAGGCTGAGGGCAATTCTGCTGGCACAGAAATTTTTGTACCTACAACTCAGGTCGCTCACAGAGACAGGCATGGGTGAGTTAATGTACATGAGGTCGTTACTGTTTGAACATTGGAAGACTACTGACCACAGGGTCACTGCACATAAAATTAAAGAAAGTTTACCGATCAACTTGTTGACATTATTTTTCTGCAGATGGCCAATAAAATGCCACTTAATCTCCGGACAAGATGATAGAATCTGAAAGCAGAGGAACAGTTAGGTTTGAATGACAATTCCCTCTTCCCCACACAGTACTTAAGTCTTAGTTTGCCCACAAACAAAATAGCAGACACCCGATCTTCTTTTGTTTACCCTGAAAGACACAGCTCAGGCAGTGCTTGTGGTGTGTACTAAGATTGCTTCAAAGTCTGGAGACGAACAGGGCTGTGGCTGCAGGGCACTAAAAGATGAATGGGGAAGGCAAAGCTCTTTCGTAACAATCATAAAAATGTAAAATCATAAAATTGTAACAATCATAAAATGATGTGTTTTCTCCAAACTGAATGTTACAATTTTTTTTTAAAGGAGGACTGCACATCTCCTACAGCAGAAAGCACAAAAGGTAAAGTACTGTTCAATTAAATACTATATGAATAAGGTGCATGTATTCACAGAATCCTCTGGAGCCAGTGAGGCAAGGAGGGGGAACGGGGCAGAGGCAAAGAGCTAAGAATAACCCCACCATTTATCTGAAAAGACGAGGATCAAACAGCCTCCGTCACCAATTCCCTAACAAAACCCAAGACTTTTGCTGAACAGCTCTCAGGACACAGCTATACAAGAAGAGAGAATATATAAGGAACTGCATACTTACTCTGGAGTCTGATGCCTTTTCTAGCAACTCTTGAACCTAGGAGAATTCAAGAAAATCTCTTGTTAAAACCACACCAGACATGCCTGCACCGTAAGAACGGTCTGTCTGGAACGGTGTTCCTGGCACTAACGTGCGCCTCATAAATACAAGGCCAGGGGCCTGATGCTATAACCAAGCCTATCTCCCCACGCGTGGGGCCCCACTCGCAGACCCGTGGGGCCCAGCCAACTCACGTAGTTCTCCCCGAAGCTGCGCTGCCCATGGCTGTAGGCATCGATCACCA
>NW_009223118.1:0-16445 GCF_000690835.1 Fulmarus glacialis | reverse complement strand
CCATCCCCGAGGAGCCGCTCCAGAGACCGTGAGTGACTCGCACCCGGGGACTGGGAGGGCTCCCGAAACGCTTCGGCGACGTCCTCCCCTGCCCCGCGGGGAGACCGCCCCGCCAAGCCGCTGCCGCTCTGGAGCTGCTGACAGCCTGAGAGGCAGCTGGCAGGTCCCGGGGGGGATAGGTCCGGGGGGGCTCCCCTTTTTTTTCTGTGCCTGTGGACGTGTCTGGGAGTGGTGCCTGCTCTCTATTTAAGCTTAAGCTAGGAGTAACTTTCTGGACAAGCACATTTGAAAATACAGCAGTATGGGTGATGAACGGGAGATACAAGAATGCTATATGGGTTTCACAGGCTGGTTCTAGGAAGTAAAACCTTATCTTCAGCTCATACGCTGCTGGAAAAAAGGCAAAACCCCCTAAGTTTAACTTAAAGCGCTAAGTCTAATAAAGTCTGAGCTCTGATGCATCTGGGGGGAGTTGATGTGGATGTTTTCTTATGACAAACTTCATTTAAAGTCTTGTGCTGTGATTTGCTGTGGAGGGATCTAAGAGGAATTAGTTTAAATATTTCTGATACCCTTTTGCTTTCTTAAACACTAGGGGCAAATGTATTACATCCATGTGATATTCAGGTTTCCCATCGGGAGGCATTACTGGAGGGCAAGGGCGAGGAGCTGTTCAGTACCACAGTGCTGCCCCTTATGTTTGCATCCTCTAAAAATAACTTTTATTGAGCAGGTGAAAAGACACTAAGATTTTTACAGGATAAATACATGAGTCGGACTACTGCTTTTTCTCCACCTATTGGGGAGACAGGAGGAGCAGAAGGGTTGAGGAGCTGGTAACTTTTAAATTAGCAGTTGCGTAGTGTTTTGGCAGAGGATGCTAAGCATTGGAGCTGGGCTCTTGGCCACCTGCTCCCACAGTACATTCTGATATGGATGCCAACTAAATTATCATGTTGATACTGTTTGGAGAATGTTGTCTCAAAGAATCTCAATGCATTTTCACACTTTTGGGGCATAATAGATGAAAAAACTCATCTTCTTCATGAGCTAATTGTTTTTAGATGCCTTACTGGTCTGCAGGGCCTAATTGCTCTGTTATATCCATTTTTTGTGCTAGTACTTTGTATGACGTGGAGGATAGATGGCCATGTATTTCCAGTCTTTCATATATGTAGTTGAAAAAATCTGTCTAGAAGGTTACTGGTGAGATAGATCATGGTATTTTAAGACGAAGTCCTGAAAATTATTTGTGGTGATTGCTGAGGGATGTTATGCTTGGTTTGGGTGTCTGAGTTTAGGCATACTCAACTCAAAACATTAGAAAACTAGGGTTGTAGTTGTCCCTGTTGACTTTGTTTTGTGTTTAAAAATGGGCTGTATGTTTTCAGAAAGCTGATGGTATTGTATGCTTCCAGGAGCTATACAAATTCAGTAACAGCACTAAGCCTCATAAAAGCCTATGAAAGGATATTGTGGCAGTCTTTGCTGAAATTTCCAAAACTTTTCGTGAAATACCAGGTGACATCTTAAAAGTAATTCACAATACTGTCTGCATTTTTTTTTTTTTTCCTGTTTGTAATGGACAGGAAAGGAAAAATGCCTCTCTCTTCCTTGTGTTTGGGGAGAGGTGTTCATCTTCATTGTGGTTCTCTACAAATAGCACTTAAATATTTTGTACTTTTGAGTGGTAACTTCCTATTGTTCTATCTGTTTACTGTTGTAAAAGGATGCGAGCTTACCTGTCAGTAATGAAAGAGTAAATTAATTGGTGAATGTCATAGCATAAATGCTACTGTTTTGCTCTTTAATTGTTTCATTAGATATCTATTTGACATTGTCCATTAGATCAAAGTTGTCCTGTTGCCTAAATTAGACAAGTGAGAAGCTGTCATTCCTCGAGTTATAGAGTAATCTCATTATTACAGTATTATGCATTTTTTGTTGGACTTTTTTGCTACAGTAAAAGCAAAACTAACTACCCCCTCTACTTTTTTTTTTCTCCCAAAATAAGCTACCTTAAATTATAACAATACAATGTTACCTCTATATGATTAATAATAATAAAAAAATCTTTCCTGTTGAAGTAGGCAAAAATGGCCTTTTAAATATTTTTGGTAGAAACTGAGCATTCTGGTGAATGAGTCCTACTAGGGACTGACTGTCTTCTGCTATGAAATGTTTTAAGATCAGAGAGATTGGGGTAGAGCAGACTTAATTGTTTGCACAATATGTATTGAAGTTTTTCTTCACTTTATTGTAAGACAGTGACTTCTGAACTCTTGACAAAACTGACATTCTGGCTTTACTTTTTTTTTTTATTAAAATATTAATTGAATTCAAACTTTTATCAAGAAGGTAGGAGCTTTTTCTGTTTTGAGAGATTTTAATCAGCAATAATCGTGTTATGCTTTTATTATGCATTACAGTCAGACGTCAGTTTCTGGCCCGCTCTTTTATCTCTTGCTGTTTGTTGTCGGTTTTTTTTTTTTTTCCTTCTATGAAAACTTAAGTTGAGCTCTTTGTCATCATATTGTTTCTATACACATCTGCTGAAGCACCTTATTTCCTTCCGAATCTATTTTTAGCTTTTTCAGACCCTTAAATTTTTGTTGGAGTCGGGTGTTTTGTTTTGGATTACAAAGCTCCCACTAACTTAAAATTTGATTAAATGATGTAAAAAATCAGAGTTTACTCAGTGAAAATAAAAAGCAGATGGACTGTCACACAACACCCTATATTTTATGGTTTATTAATTTTTACCTCTTATCAGTGAGTTGAGAGAATGACTTGCTAATGTTTCTTCTGGAAAAGTATTTAGATTTGATTTGATTAATCCAAAGGTGGATTCTTCACCTTTTCTCTTCTTAACTTGTTCTAATAGCTAGTTATTATAATTGTTTGTAATTGTGCCTTATTTCTGATTTTATTTTTTCCTTTACATTTGATTCTAACCATTACCTTTACAGCGAAAGGTGCTGCAAAAGCCAAAGAGCTCTCCAGCAATATCCATTTTTCTATATTCATGAACTTTTTTGGATTTTTTTATGTTTGACTGAAGCTGTGGTGGTAGATTGGTTTCATGTTTCATCGGTGCTGTATGTAGAGGTATCATGAATTTTTTGCTTAACTGAAAACCACGTGAACTGTGTGGATAATACCTGTTGCCCTGCTTGTCAGTGGTGGTTCCTAGATGGTTTTTTGGAGTTATCATTTCTGGGGTGTGTTGTAGACCTGTTCTACTTTATTTGACTATCCATTGTGGTCTCTGTTACTACACATTGTTTGAAGTGTCCACCATATTTGGACTTAGTTTATTTCTTGGTCCACTTATATTTCTGTTTGTTACTATTAGAATCTTTTTTGAGTGTCCCATTACTTTTCTCAAGATAAACGTCAAGCTGTTTGGCTTGGCCCTTTTTCTTAATGCTGGTTCAGCTTTAGAGCTTCTGTACTCTTTTTACACATCCTTAATTCCAAGGCCTAATAAAAATTAGCATCAGTGAGCTGCATCTCTTTGTAGCCAGCTCATCAGGACTTGGAGTGCAAAATTATCTGGGCTTGTTGGTTTTCTTATTTTGTTTATTAATCTTCTTGGCTAGAGATTGCCTGTAGAAGCATGCAGGAGATTAAACTCCTCTGCCTGTGAAATGAAGCTTTCCTGTAGATAACTTACTTCCAGTATCTCCTGCCTTCTGTTATTCATCAAACTGAAATGACCTTACACTTGGGGCTTGCTACTTCAGCTCTCTTCTAAGAAATACGTGATGCTGTTATTGTCCCCCGGGTATGCTCATCAGCAGTTTGCCTGAGGACTTCATAATACTTTTGAATAGAGCGCTCTCTTTTTTTTTTTTTGAAATTAAAAAAATCACGTGTTCTGTCTCCAGATACTGTTCTGTTATCCTTCTCTCTCTGTAGGCACAGAAAATGTGTGCATGCAAATGATGTACATTAAGTGTTTGTCTTCCACCTTTTCTTTCATTCCTTCAAAGGCTGATTTTTCAGACGTTGAATAACCAAATGGCAGATGAAAGATTCAGAACAGCAAACTTGGTTGACTGTTTGTTCTTCTTTCCCTTTGGATAGTAACTGATGGTTAGTCTTCACCTCTAGTTTCTGTTATTTCAGTTTAAATGGTAACTTGTTAACTATATGCATTCCTTCTAAGTTTTCACATTAAATTTTCTCTATTCAGGCCTTTTTAAATTTTTAAGTTTTTTATTTCGGTGAGGTGGTAGATTCAGTGTTAGGTGAGCTCTCTGTTTACAGAAATCTGCTGAAGAGATTGATCTGTACTAGTCTGAGTAGTATTGAACACTAGTGCCTGCCTTGCTCAGGGCTATATTATGTGTAGATAATAAAGAACTTTATTCTGAAAGCAGTCTCATTCAGCAATCTCTTTAATGTGTTTTGTATCTGAAACAGTGAGCTTATCGGCAAGTTCAGATGTGCCCGTTCTATTCTTGGGTTGAATGTGTACTGAAAGTGGTGCTTACAAGAGATGTGGACAATGCTAGGTAAAATTATCGTAAAAGTTGGAATTATTTATTCAGTTTCTTAAGTGCCTGTTCACATCAACGATATTTAAGTTACAAAATCAGTTGGACATTTTAGGAAGTATTTGCTGTTTCGTTAGAGGTGACCGGAAGGTGCTGTTAAAGATTCTGCAGTGCTTTTTCAAGATAGAGAGAAAGGCATTGTATATCTTGATCAAATTCAGATTGGCTACTCATATTCTGCCAGTTGCTTAAGAACACAAGCCAAGGAAGAGATCCTCTCTAAAGAATGGTGACGCTTACCTGAACAAAACACTGCCGAATTATAATGGGAAAAATGGTCTTGTTGGGAGCAAACGCTTTTCAACCCCCCACTTCCAACCTGACGGAAGAAAAAGAAAGGGATAATTGCGAAGAAAGACTCTTTTTCAAAAACTGTAGTATTATTTGAGCTAAAGCTCTTAAATATTACAGCTTAATTCTTCAAAATTTTTGTCTAACAATGTACTTTGAGTTTAATATGCTTATTGGCTGCTTGCTGTTGGTCCTTAATGTTGTGTTAACTATATTAATGTATCTCAAGGCTGTTCACATAATTTTCCAACTTCTAGTTCAGAAACACTGTTTTGCTATTTGATGGTTTTGCTATTTTTGCTAAGACAGAAAATTAAATGCTAAAGATATAGATGATCGACTTGGAAGACAAAAGGGAAGATTCTCTGTGAATGTGAGTGAAAAAGCAGGTACCTCCTTGTTGTGAAACAGATCCAGGAGAGGTACCTTTAGGCGTGCAGTTTGGCTTCAGTATTGCTGCTGGTTAATTATTTAAAAGTAACGTCTGCTTTCCTAGAAGTGATTCTGTGTCAGTAAAGTTAAAAGTAGGAGACAGTGCATACAATGAAGTAAAATTTCAGTCATAGTTGTGAATCTCTCTCGCTCTCTTTTCTCAGTTCCTTTGTTGGGGGTGGAGCAGAGAAGAAGCTTCTGTTCTAGACTCAGCTGTAGAGGAGCTTATATCATGTTGAAGTGAATGTTAAACAAATTTTGCAAAGTAGAAGTTTTTCATATTGTGCTCTGCATTGCTTGTATTTGTATTGCTTTGATTCTGTGAATTTTATTCTGTTCGTTTCATACTCATTTGCTGTGAGTTGATTAAGCTTGGCCTTTCATGGATGATACCAAATATTACTATAGGGACATTATTCTTCATGGGCATAGACTGTGCCTAGAGCTTTGCTATTTTTATAATTACAAAACCATTTGGAGGAATGTGGCATGTGATAGGATTGCCTCGGCATCCTTTCCAGTTCAGATACAAAATGGTCGATTTAATAGAACTCTAAATTTCAAGAACTTGCCAGACAAAAAAGTCTAAGGTGATATTATGTGTGAGGAAGGTCTTTTTAAAAGTGGTATTTTTAGGTCTGCAAGACTTGTTCTTACGGCTTATTTTCCCTAACCTTTTTCTTTCTATCAGTTTCTTTATTTCAGCTTTGTTCTAGGTCTGCTCCACTTTTTCCATCCTTTCCCTTTACTCCTCTTCGTTCTTCAGTTTTGTTTCCCAAACATTTTCTCAGTGAAAGTTATGGAATCAATACGATATTCCCTGTTAAATGGTTCATTCTTTTTCTAAGTTTGTATCCTTCCGTTTGCTCGTGTGTCTGCATGCTGTCACCAGCAGTTAGTATATGAAGACCTGGGACTACAGGTAGTTGGCATACAGCTGTTTATATAATGACTAGAAGAGTGCATCTTTTCCTTGTATAATCATTAGACACTACTCTAGCAAGAGTGTTTAAATGGTCACTGCTCGCTTTTGAAGTCTTATCTCAGACTCGTTATCATTATGTTCTTCTTTTAGAAAGAAAGAACTTTCAACTACCAAGAAAGATCGAGTGAATCATTGTCTAACAATATGTGAAAACATAGTTGCCCAGTCTTTAAGGTAAGACAATGTCTTTAATTTATGCATTAATATGAATAGCTACTTTGGAGTGTTAGTTATTTGGAGGCTTCCTGATAATTGCTGATTTTAAATGCTCAACTTCTGTTTAAAACTGAAATGGCACAATTTCTTTTCCTTTTAACCAACCCAAAATCTAAGTAGTAATTTTGTTTAAGCATTGGTAGAGTAGGCCTTATCCTTCTACCTCAGACAGAGAAACTGAGGCACAGAGGTCAAATACCTTGCCAGATTATGTAGGAAAGAGCAGGGAAATATCTCCCAACTCCTAATGAAGTGCTTTAATCCACTGAATGTCTTATCCTCTTGTATAACTGTGTATAATATATGTGTAGTTGGATTTTGAAACCCCCTCAAAAATAGCGTTGCTGTTCGCTTTTCATATAATGCGCATTGTAATTTTCTAATGTTTGTTTATTTAGAAATTCTCCAGAATTTCAGAAACTGCTGGGAATTGCTATGGAACTCTTTCTCCTCTGCAGTGAGGATGCAGAATCTGATGTCCGGATGGTTGCTGATGAATGCCTTAATAAAGTTATTAAAGTAAGAACTTTTATATACTGTACTACCAGATTTTACCTCTTCTTGATGCAGTGTCATGTATGAATTCACAATGATGTTCTTTTAGTTGCTTTTCATATTGTTGTTAATATCTCATAATGTAAGAGGTTAAGTAAGCTTCTTTACTAAATTCTGTATGTGTTCTTAGGAGAGCTTTTTATGCCCAGATCAAGATATTTAACTTGTCTTCCGACATTCATCGTTCTAATCTATTCTTTTGTTCAGTTGTTCATTAACTTTGTTCTCTTCAAATTAACCAAAACAAGAATGTGGGCTTTTCTAAAATGATATTCTTGTATGGGAGGAATACTCTATTATTGTTCTGTAAACACAAAGATACTTAACATGAGGTAAAAATATCATTAAAATGCTACCTGAAAGATGTAGTGGCTTTTCATTCCAAAGTAGTAGTATGTTGTAATTCAGGTAGTGTGATTTGCTGCGACTTGGAGGAGGAGCTTTTAAACAATAATTAGGATAAATATGGTGTTTTGGAGATTGTTTATTAAACTACTGTGATCTAGAATGAAGGGCTTGTTGGAGAACAGTGGGCGGGCATTCATATAAGGTCAGGCAAGGTCTAAATCTTGATTCAAAATATGTTAAAATGAACCTCTTGAGTAGTGGCTGTGAGCTGCTGCTTCCAGGACAAGTTTACCTTCACCTGCTCCACCTTTTTTTCCCTGTTTTCTGAAATTCTTGGCCTTTGAGTCAATGTAATGTACCTGCATAATTAATCTAGTTGATGCAAAGTTTAAGTGCTTTAGAAATATGCAGATAATAATTTTCTTTAGCCTGAAGGGGTGTGTAGAAGCAAGCAAACAAAACATCCCTATTTCTGTCGGGATTTCTCTCAGTTCTAAGTTCTATTTGTTTGATATCTGAATGAATTAAGTTTTGGGGGTTGAGCTTGTGGCTGAAAGTTGTATGGAGAAAGCTTACTGATTATGTAGTGTATTCTGTAATGATAGGGAATGAGGAAGTGCAAGTGTCTTTTGTTTTTTTTTGCTTTGCCCTGTAGCACTTTGCTCTATTCATTCTGATTTTAAATGTTTTTCCATTTGCAGGAGTTTAGCACTCTAAGAATGCATACACCATTATGTAATATAACTTAATTTGCTTTAAAAGATGCTCTGAAACAGTTCTAAAGAATGCAAACTTACTTCCTTCTTTCCACTGAACTCTTCTGTAGGCTTGGTATAAAATTGACCTCTTTAATTCACCAATCTATTTAATGTTGTTGCTTTCTAGCATGTTTCAAGGTAACTTGAAAAACTTTAATTTTTTTTTTTTCCAAATCTTTGTATGGTAGTTTGTTTTGTTTTAAAGATTAAGTGACTTTAAATGATGGAGTCTTCTATCGGTCATTAAACTTGCCAGTTGGTCACAGCTATGAAATGGTAATAGTTGTGATATTCTAACCACATGGATGTATCAGACTGTTATTGAAGCTGTTCGTAGTTAGTATTCTGTGTCTATGTTTTATGCTGTGTGGAAGCAACTTGGTCTTTAGGCACATGCTCTCTTGTGTATAAATGCAGAGACAAAAAGATGTGCAGTTTTATTTTTGGACATGCAAGTGGCAGTGATGCTTGTGATGAGTGGAACAGAGGCGTCGGGCCCCTGAGCTTGCATATTAGTCAATGCTCAGCTTTTTTAGTACCTCAGGCATTTTAGAGACTAGTTCTGTTGCTAGAAGGATGCTTTATATTTTCTCTCTTTAAATACAATAATACAGATGTAAGCATTACTTGTGTGACTGTGTGTCTGTCTGGAGTTTATGCTCATTAATATAATTAAAATGCTAACACTTCTGTGTAAACTGAAACAGCAAATGAGTTTAGATGAACACTCTGTAGGTCATCTTTAAGTATCACTACACTCACCTGTCAGAACCTCACAGACAGTATAAATGGCTCAAAGTTTAAATGGCTTTGGTGATACCTTCATTTAAAAGAAAAAATACCAAGTTGGGAGTTACCAGGTTTCTGCATGTAAGGCGTTACTGAAGCTGTCTTGTTTCTGAAGCTGATATACGATGTTGTAGTGTTCTCTGTGCTAATGATACTGGTGGGACTGTTCACACAGGTTGGAGTACAGTTGGTCTCAGTAATTGAGATTTATTATTTGAGTCAGAGTTGACAGTGCTTATAATTTTTTCTGATTGGGGTGACTTTTTAGATTCTAGCCTGCTAAAAATACAGGTATACACGAGTAAAAAGTTGTTCCAGTTGAGTGTGTTGTAAGGACAACTTACCCTTGAAGCTAAAATAGTAGCTGGTGCCTTTTTGTGTTGCTTGATGTCCTTACATACAGGGGCAGTCAACTTCCCCTAAAAATTAAGTTTTGTGAAGTAAGTGAGATTTATCCCTACCTACTGTCATCTAGGCACCTGGAGTTAATAGTTGGGGTGCTTATGACAATATAAAGGTACAAGCCAGGTAAGATTTTTCTGGGGAAGGTTATGCCATTTTATTATGACTGGTATAATTGGGGGAAATGAAGTTTTGGGGCATACAGTTTTAGGCTAGGGGAGTCACGTGCTGGAGGAGCCACAGGCACTTCACTGACCATGTGTAAGCAGTTGTGGCCTCTACATCAGCATGTGCCATGTAAGAGTAATCCTGTGAAGATGTGAGCTTAATGGTTGGTGGTCAAGAAGGCAGATAGAAAATTAGAAATTATTAGGTTATTGGGCAAGGAATAAAGCATGAAATACTAGACGTTATAGCACTGTATAAATACATGATGTAGGCACTTGCGCATTGTATGAAGCTCTCATTTCATCTGAGGAAGTGGTGGTGGAAATGTTCATAAATAGTAGTATGCACTAGGAAAAAATGGAAGAGAAGGGGTAATTGTGTGTATACAAAATATTCCGTAGGAAGAGATTATATGTAGCAGAGCTATTTTCATATTTCTTTCTTCTCTGCCATTTTAAAGATGGAGGGAGAATGGTTGAGTTGAGGTGAACAGAAAATTACTACTTCCCAGTGCTTACTTTCATTTTATGTACCCTAGTTCTTAGCCAGACTGCAGGTTCAAACTACAATGTATGCTCTGTTGCACTATGCTTGATTAGGTCCTGGGATGTGATACTTCTTGTCTCCAGAACACCTTGTAATAAATGGATGCAGAAAATATGCTAATTCATGAAAGAAGGGTTTTCCAAGGGCTGCTAAAAGTAATGGTACGAATACAGCCTCAGTTTGAGAACTAGTAGGAGGCTACTTGACGGTGGGGATGTATAGCAGGGAATACCTCTTGCTGCTTGTGAATACTATTTTTGTGTTTTAATATTCTATTCATGAGTATCTATTCCTGGTGATTGCCAAAAAACACATTAGGTTGGCTCTGCTTGTAGTCTGATCCCATATGGCCTTTTTTAGGTAGAATGAGTAAAGCAGTCAATATTAACTGCAAATAACTGTTAGAGTTTGTGGAATTTATCCATATTTCCAATTTTATGTCCATTATCCAATTTATCCATTGTGAAAGATAAAGGTGTCTCTCTTCAGTATTTAGCACTTTCCTGGTTGTACATCAAATACAGGGGCAGGTAGATAGTTCTGTGCCTTTTTTGAAGCTCTCTTATTGCAAGTGTAACTTTATTCCTGTAAAGTGCCTCCCCTCTGATACAGTATGTTCTCAATGCATTTTATTGCAGGCTTTGATGGATTCCAATCTTCCTAGGTTACAATTAGAACTGTATAAAGAGATTAAAAAGGTGAGTTTTTTACTTTCATGTTCTTTTGAAATACGGTATTTAGTAAGTGTTTTAGTATATTGGAATGTAGCATTAGTGTAAATAAATAGTGTATGTCTTTTAAGATCAAGGTCAAAGCTTCACTTTGGAAGGATCTGTGACTGTTTAATGTATTATTCTACCCAGTTCCTCGCTATTGACCCCATTGTTTAGATTTAACCACTCCTGAAAGCTTATCTGGCAGAAAATGTGTGAGCATTTGGTGTGAACAGCAGTCTGAGTTAACCTTAGTGACCCTGCACTCAAATGAATAAGGCATATTCATGATGTTTGCTCCACTGGTTGGGCTGGAAAGAATAACTTCAAGCAAAAGGATGGTGAAAAGTAGGAGGAGGACAGTGACATTCTTAATTTGACATAACTTCTTGGAGGAATCATTTCATCAAGACCTGAAGTGACCTGATACAAGCTTTAACTACTTTGTTTTGTGAATATGTGATGTGTACTTACAGCTTCTGTAAGAAGCATAGGTAAAAATACTGAAGCATCTCTTTTTGCAGCAAAAGTCACAATTTAGTTACATCCACGGGAAGAATTTTAGTAATGGCCTTTTTTAAGTACGTGACTAATGCTGTGTTCAGGAAGTATCACTGAAATCATGTCTCTTGCGTCTATAAACGTATAGCATGGCTTGTATAAAGAGAAAATGTAGGGGTTATTTGTCTGACAGTAATGCTATTGCTTTCTGTTACGTTTCTTTGGGAATGATAGGACTCTAGAAGATAAAATAAATAACAAAAGCGATGTGGATAGCTTTTCTTCTGTCAGATGTGGACTACTTGTAGGCCCTGTATGAATATCTTACTGTATTGTTGTACCTTAATGTAATGGAAAATTTTTGAGGGTATAGAAATGGACATCTAGCTAATTAACAAAAAACAGCCAACATAAAAATCGCTCTTAAGTTTCTGCATGTTATGACCAGGTGCAGGAGGAAATACTTTGTTGTTCAGGTGCCATGTGCTTCTTGAATAGTTGCTCTCAGATTCATGATAGAGGCGAGAGAGAGGTAGCAGGCATAACAGAAGCACCCAGCAGACTGAATTTTTTTTGTGCATCAGTTGGATCACTTTAGGAGCCATGCCAGAATCTGTTGTTTAGCTCTGAACCTGAAAAATGCACATTTTGTAATTCAGATGCGAGTTTGTTTTTACTTGCCATGCTAACAAGACCATAAGCCTTTGATATACTAGCTAAAGAAAATAAGAAAGAAATGACAGTTTCTAAACATCTCAGCTCTGTCTTCAGAGGGACTTGTTTTGAGAAGCGTTTTGGTTAGGTTCGAACTATATTAGGTACACAATTTCTCCTAGACATCTATAGACTTCCGTAGTTTTCTGTATTTCCAACAGTATAAGGAGCTTTACTGTATCCTTAGACACTGGGTTAAAGGCATTCTGGCTCAAGTCAGGTGTACAGCTGAAGGTGTCAATACAGACAAATAGATACTAAACTTCAGCATGTAAGCCATTACGAAGTGATGCAGATCAATATGTGGATTTTCTTTTTTTGGTGCGCTCAGGAGCTGAACATTATTTCTATGCATATCTCCGCTGCTGTCAATTTTATGCTGCATTTATATCTCTGCAAGTGTTACAGTGATTTTTAGCCTCTCATATCATCAGTGTTTCTTTGTTGGTTGATGACTTTTTCTGTGGTATTTTAAGCTGATTTCAGCAGAGTGGAGATCTCAGACATTTCCTTTTCTTTCTTGGTGTTCCTTATTATTCATTTTGGGCCACTTGGAAAATTCCTAATACCAGCTAGAAAAATGAAGGCAGTCATGGAGCTGACTTGACTTCCTTTTGGCTAAAGGAAATTTATGGCTTCCAGATACCTTACATTTTTCTGTTTAAGTAAAATGGTATAAAACTGTATACTATTGTGTATTATAGGTATTTTTTAGGAAATGGTTTTGCTTGATGAAATGTAACAATTATGTACTCTGTCTAGAATGGTGCTTCCAGAAGTCTACGTGCTGCACTCTGGAGATTTGCTGAGCTTGCCCATCTAGTTCGGCCTCAAAAATGCAGGTAAACACATCCTAGTAATGAACTTTCCAAAGGACATTTAACAAAATGTAGATGTTAACAAAATGTTACTGTTCTTAAGTTGGGAGGTTGGAAGAATTCCTGTCACATTATTGTCTCTGAAGTAGCTTTATTTGATTATCTGGTTTTCTTTTAGCAGAGTTTTAGTTCTGTGCTGTACATGACTCTGCGGGAAGGAGGGGGAAAACTTGTGAAGGCAATGACTTGTATTTTTAAGTGTATTTTTCTCTTCAGTTCTATCTTAATGTCTGCAAATTGTATTCAGAAGACTATTGTCTTTTTTTTCTACATTCTATGTAGCTAACAGGTACATTTTTTTATGATTTAGTAAACCACAGAATTTGAGTATGAATTAAAAATGTTTAGATGGGTACAGTTGTTCTGGTCTCACATTAGTTTTTCTCCTTTTCCATACCTAGGCCATATTTAGTGAACCTTTTGCCCTGTCTAACACGAATAAGTAAGAGACCTGAAGAATCAGTACAAGAGACACTAGCTGCGGCAATACCAAAAATCATGGCAGCGTTTGGCAATTTTGCAAACGACAATGAGATTAAGGTATCTTTCTTTAACCTATTAGTGCTCCCTGTTGTATCTCAAAGCACAGTAAGCTATCAGCATTATCAATGAGATGTTACAGAAAGCAGTATTACAGCTGCATGTCTGAATTAAGGCAAAAGTTGCCCTTGCTTGATGTATGTTAAGTAGTGTTTTGAATGAATGAAAAATACATTTGCTGACTTCTTAATTCACTTCTGTCTCCTTTTCCTTCTCATAAAAAGTTAAGTAAGATATCTTTGTTTTTAGGTTTTATTGAAGGCTTTCATAGCAAATCTTAAATCCAGTTCCCCTACTATCCGTCGAACAGCGGCAGGATCAGCAGTAAGCATCTGTCAACATTCACGAAGAATGCAGTATTTTTATGCCTGGTTATTGAATGTACTTTTAGGTAAGATTCAGGAGGGGAAAAAAAAAAACTTGCTTCAGGTGCAAGTAACATGAAATTTCTTTCCGTGTAAGACACTTTCCATATGTGAGAGGTTTTCAGGCAAAGCAAGGATACTTAGACTACCAGTTACACTGGTAATGCTTTCTCTGTTTTGTATTATATTAGATAAAGATATGACTAAAGCTATTTGTATCTCTGTGTGTGCTGCAATGCTAATTCAGTAATGTTGAAAAGAAACAGCCAAAGCTAGGGAAGCACGTAGCCTATTAGAAAATGAGGAGGTCTAGGGATTCTGGAAGAAGTGGCTCAGGAGTCTGTGAAGACTTGCATTGTTCAGCAGCTTGGTTGTTAGTGCAGCAGGTGAGGTGGAGGATATGACTGCTCTTCTCTGGGTCATGAATACATACCCTGTAACCTTTTTTAGAAGAAGTACCATGTAGATTGTTTGTTGAAAATGTAACTTAGACCAGAAGTGTTTTTTTTTTTTTAATTTAAAAACTCACAACTTTTTGTCAGGTATTGCTTCCATATTTCTTCAGCTGGGAAGTTTGTATGGTCTTTGGGGTGTTTTGCAACTCATGATGAGATGCTTGTCAGGACTGTAGTGGAAACTTCTGCCTCAGTTTTGTTACTAACGAGGGGTTCTTTATTATGTAGAATATATTGCAAAAGGAGAGGTAGGGAAGACCAACAGATATATAAAGCATTAACTGTTAGCCTTGCTTCTTTTAAGAATGGGTGAAAAATTCAAATGCCATGTAGTGACTTTCCTCACTCTGTGTGACTTGAAAATGGTGTACTTCTGTGCACATGTTGTTCTTTCCTGCCTCAAAGGTGATGTTTTATAACATCCTGGCAATGGTACTGAATTTAGACAGGAGCACTGTTAGGGACTCCATGAATTGATTCTGGTTTTTTTTTTCCGCATAGGACATTGTGTTTTCTTACATAACTTATATTTGTTCTTAATATGTTTTGGGTTTGACTCTGTGATTAGCAGGTAGGTATATGGAACAAGGCTCCCAATACTTGAGGGAGGAGGCAGATGTGTAAATGTCATTAATTAGGATAGTAGCACATGTGTGTGTGAGGGAATTATGTTTGGCCTTAATTAAACTGCCAAGTGGAGAGAGGAGGCAGGTGAGGGGAGCAAGAGAGTCTAGGTCACTTGGTGAAAGCATCAGGTATTTCAAAAAAGACATTTTTTTTTGTCTTTTTATTGAGCAAAAAAGGTAGGGAACAGGGCAGGTGAGATGGGGTCCTCGGACCATTCTCCCACATTGCTTAAATCATTGTCAGGAATACTAAATAATGCGTATTTTCAAATGTTTCTACATTTAGAAAGCATTCTTAAGTTGCTGCTAGGTTTTGTTGTGTTTTGTTTTGGGTGGGTTTTTTTTTTAAAGAAGCTGTTATATGGACTACATGAAATAGCATTTGTGTTGAAACTAACCACTGTCAATAAGTGATTTGGCTGCTGCTTTTCTACCCCCAGGCTTGTTGGTTCCTGTAGAAGATGATCATCCTACTCTTTTAATTCTGGGTGTTTTACTTACACTAAGGTATCTCATACCTTTATTGCAACAACAAGTAAAGGATACCAGCCTGAAAGGCAGTTTTGGCGTAACAAGGAAAGAAGCAGAGATTTCACCTTCACCAGAACAACTTATACAGGTAAAATACAAATAATAACTCTAACCTGAAGAGTACTAATTGGAAGGAAAAGAAATAAATCTTGCATGTAGTATGATACAGCACTAGTTTGATGTTGAACATTCTGAATTCTTTTCTCAAATTCCTATTCATCTTGGTAAATGATAGTTGGTCCAGTGACTGGAATTATTGATAAATAATGTTAAAGACCAGAAATCCCAGAAAAATGCATTAGCAGTACTTGTTAGGTGTTCCCAAAGGAGCTAAAGAACTTCATAATTTTTGTGTTCTTTGATGTGATTCCTCCTTCTATAACAATAAACAGAAACAACAGACTTCTACCAAAAAGGCAGTTGAACAGCTACAATTAATTGACATTTTCCCCTTTTTAGCGTGGTGAAGATTAGATATAGCAAGTGTCAGTCACTTTTACTGCATCACTGAAATTTAATGTGGTAGTATATTGTGTCTTCATAGAGACTCACTCCAGTACTTCGTTGGGTTTTAGGTTTATGAATTAACTCTGCATTACACCCAGCATCAGGACCATAATGTTGTGACTGGAGCCTTAGAATTATTACAGCAACTCTTTAGAACACCACCACCTGAACTTCTCCATGCCCTGACCGCTTCAGGGGGCATTGCACAGGTCAGTGTATCCAAAGATGAATCTGCCAGCAGGAACCGCAGTGGGAGCATAGTGGAACTTATAGGTAAGCTATATTTTTGGTAATTTGAGTAAAAGGAGATGAACATACATCACCAGCTCTATTTCTTAGTGTTAGCCAAAAATATGAAGGATAAAATGAAATGTATAAAGTTATGCATGACTTCCCCCCCACCCCACCCCTGGTACAGTAAAAGGTTTTTTCCCTCCTTTCTTTAAGTGGGTATACATTCATTGAGTAGTGACAAACTCAGAGTATTTTTCTACAGTTTGTGTTGGTGGGGTTTTTTTGGTTACACAGAGTGAGTTAACTATGGTGACAGATTCCACCCCCCC
>NW_009223117.1:0-280 GCF_000690835.1 Fulmarus glacialis | reverse complement strand
ACTCGCAGAATATTGGATTTTTCTATTATTTACACAGCTGCTGATTTTCTGTAAATATTTAATGCCCCATGGATTTTTTTCAAAGTACAAATCTGAACAATTTCTAAATTTAAAATCCATTGCACAGCGCAACCCAGCGAGGGCCTGATCCTGCCACCCTCCCTGGAGCCGAGATGGGACCGACGCTGCACCCAGAGGTATCCATGGAGGCTCCTCCTGGCCGGTGACATTTTGGGTCATCCTCCCGGCCCTCAGATTTTGGAGGGGGCAGAAGGGGAAA